>NC_071501.1:116099683-116402713 GCF_028408465.1 Anastrepha ludens
AATTGCAGCTCTTGTCTGGCCAGAGCGCAACAGTTCTTTTTTCAAACTCGCATTTCTAAATATGCTAAGTAAAGAGCACTCAGAAATGTTTGTGAATAAAGTTGACGCCCAATTTCAAGCAAATATTGTGTTTAGAGAAAGGGTAAATATTCAATAGTGCAATGTGGTCCTTACTATCATAGATTGCAGCTAAGAGAACATACATTGAGTGTAATTTTATTTATTTATTCACATAAAGTTTACGAACCAAAACTTCTTGCAGACTACTAACACAAATTAAATAAGATTATATACAAGATTTCAGGAGGTTAACGAAAAAATTATTTGATGAAAAAATTTAAGCTCGAATAGAGATGAGATCTGGTTGAACTTATTAAGGAACATTTTTTTTTTTTTTTTTTTTTTTTTTGTCGTTTATTTGCAATCTATTTTTAAAATAATAAGCAAATTATCTAACTATTAACAATTTGACTTATATTATTGAGCTCCATTGAGGTCAATAATGATATATGTATATGTATACTACGATTAATGTACACTTATATTCAGACTTACATATACTTTTTAATATTAGATTAATACATTTTAATATTAGATTTACCTATTAGGTTCTGAATGGAATGTCTAATACATGATGTCTTTTAAGTCTATTAGTTTCATTAGTTTCATCAAGTAATGCAATTGCTAGCGGGTTATCGTGATAACTTAATCTCTGTAAATATTTTGTGGTAATTTTTTTAATTTCATCTTTTATAAAGGGAATTTTTAGATCAGTATGTATGGCTTTATTTGTGACGAACCAGGGTGCACTTGTGATAAGCCTTAAAGTTTTTGACTGATATCTTTGCAGAATTTCTATGTTAGAATTGCAAGCAGTTCCCCACAGTTGTACTGCGTAGGTCCATACTGGCTTTAGTATAGCCTTACATATTAATATTTTGTTATTTAGATTAAGTGTTGATTTTGGTCCTAGTAGCCAGTAAAGTTTGTTTGTTTTTATCTTTAACTGGGTTTTTTTTGCTTGAATATGGCATTTCCAGGTTAGCCGTTTGTCCAAATGTATGCCAAGGTATTTGACCGTATCATGTTTGGGAATTATATTACCATTTAGATAGAGTGAAGGGCATTCTTTCCGTCTCAATGAAAACAAAACATGCACAGATTTGTTTGTGTTAACTTTTAATTTCCATCGGTCCAGCCACGTCTGTATCTCGTTTAGTTCTATCTGAACTAGATTGGTTGCATCAATTGGGGACGGACTTGAAGCTAGTATAGCGGTGTCATCAGCGTATGTAGCCATTAGGACATTTTCGGTTTCGGGTATGTCAGATGTAAAAATCGTATAAAGTATAGGACCGAGTACGCTACCCTGTGGTACTCCAGCTTTTATGTATCTAATATCAGTTATTTCTTCATTTACCTTAACGTAAAATGATCTTTCGGTGAGGTAAGACTTTAGTGTTAGATAAAATGGTGCAGGAAGTATTTTTTTTAATTTATATAACAGGCCTTGATGCCATACTTTGTCGAATGCCTTTTGTACATCCAAAAATACGGCTGAACAATATTCCCTTCGTTCAAAGGAGTCTGTTATGAAATTAACAACACGGTGACATTGTTCAGGTGTACCATGGTATCGGCGAAAACCAAATTGATGTTCGGGTATGACCTTATTTTCTTTCAGTATTGGGAATACTCTGCGCAAAAATAGTCTTTCGAATATTTTGGAGAATATTGTCAATAAGCTGATTGGTCTGTAAGAGGATATTTGATTTTCAGGTTTTGCCGGTTTAAGGACCATAACTATTTCGGCGCACTTCCACTGTCTAGGAAAATAGTTTAATCTTAATATTGAGTTATATAACAGAGTTAAGAACATAACTCCTTTTTTCGGCAAACACTTGGCTACTTTGGCGTCAATTTTATCATATCCAGGAGATTTGTTGTTACACAGGTTTTTAATTTCAGAGCGAATTTCATTCGGTGTAATATGTTTGATCGGTAGAGATAGTTGACATGGGGTATCGAGAAATGCTAACACATCATCATCGTTGTTGCTTTGGTTTATAAACGGAGAAAACATTGCCTCTAAATATCTAGTATATGCATAAGTCTTACTCTTGTCTTAAAATTAATTTTTCCAGAAGGGCATCACAGTCAAAATCTCTCTTTATAATGTCATATACACCATTATTATTATTATTATTATATATAAGAAAAGTAGAGGAGATCCACTACTTTACATTTAAATGGAGCACTAGTGTAAATACCTTCGGCTCGCTTGTTAATGAGTTTACCAGAGTAACAATAAATAGCATTAATATCTTATATTATACGCTATTAGACAATTAACTCTAAATTAACTTCCTAAGCTCAGCTAACGTAAGGTACTTGTTGATGTTCTTGATGGATTCGGAGTCATAGCTTTTCAGGGCATCGGAAGGGGTGTTGTAACCGAAGACGTTGAATCTTATTGTTGAAAAATGTTGACAATTATCGAGCAAGTGGATGACCGAGATTGAACCGCTGTTGCAAAATGGACACTGTGGAGGTGGAAGACCCTTAAGGAGATGGTTATGCGTTGCTGTCGTATGACCAATTCGTAGGCGGGAGAAATTTCTAAGATCGTTACAGTTTATTCCCCTCGGGAAGGTGGGTGACTGCCTTACCGAGTTTAATGCTGAGTAGTGATGCCGGAAATTATTCCACTCAGAAAGTTTGGCTTTGAAAAATTTTGCTTCTGAAAGCCTAAAAACATCTTCTTTGAGAATCACGTTCAAGGCGATAAGTGGTTGATTTGCTGCCAGTCTTGCTCTTTCATCAGCGGCTTCATTGTCAGGTATTCCTACGTGGCTTGGAACCCACATGATTTTGATTAAATTATTTCCACCAGCTAAAACGTTGCGGATCGTTGAGATGATAAAGTTGCTTTTTGGTATGTTGGTTACTGAACGAATGGTGGACATGCTGTCAGTACATACAACGTATTTTTCACCAGTTCGAAGAGCATACTGCGTTGCCAGCAGAACGGCGTTTGCTTCTGCAGTAAAAACCGAGCAGAAGTTTAGTAGATGACCAGCTGAAATTGTGTTATGGTCGGAGTCTACTACCGCAAAGGCTGTGGTGGAAACAGTTTTAGTCCCGTCCGTATACAAAAATTTCCATCCTTGTTCTTTTAAATTTGAGGCAAGTTGTTCGAAGGCTTGACGGTAAACTGTAGGGTTGTACTTTTCTTAAAAGAATGCATGTCTAGGTACAGCAGACTATTAAACTGGAACCATGGCACAGGACGTTTGTAATCGAATTTCTCTGGTTTGATAGGAATACCTAGTTCATTCGCAGCATTTAAACATCTCATAATCGTTGACGGTCGATATCCGTGTTTTTTCCTTCTGCTTGCCGAATAAACCGCCTTGAGCAATACTGCATTCTTGCACGGAAGGAGCTTTGGGATCAATTTGATGGTGTTGGCAGTAGCTCTCTCTTCGATGGTTGGAAGACCAGCTTCTGTCAAAGTGCAAATAACCGGTGAGGTCGGGAAGGCACGTATGCTTCTCCTGGCTGCGGTGTGGTATGGAGGGAGAATGAGCTTAACATTGTTTTTCGCACAGTGCCCATAGATCGGTAGGCCATAGTCGATTTTAGATAAGAGTAGCGCTTTGGTCGCATTGATGAGCGATGCTGGATGGACAAGACAGTGTTTCGACGATAAGTATTTGATTATATCTAATATTTTAACTACAGCTAGTCTAAGGTATTTACAATGACTTTTGAAAGTTAGCTTTGAATCAAATATAATACCAAGAATTTTTAAAGTGCTACATAACAATAGGTTAACATTATTGAAAGATAGGTTCATCGATGGACACATTTTCTTATTGCATACATATATGAAAGTTTCTGCATTTATTAAACGATATTTTGGCCCCAGACGTATTTGACCAGTTTGTTAATTCCGATAAAATTTGTATGAAATCATTCTGTACCACCGATAAATCTTTACATTTAGAGCAGAGAAGTAAATCATCGGCATATATTATGTGGTTAATTCTTTTATGCGTCGATATAATTTTGTTTATGTCGTCAAATGCAATAATGAAGAGGATCACTGATAGTGGTGACCCCTGTGGGATACCATTAAAAAGTTTGTATGTGTTTGAATATTTATTATTAACTTTGACTGAAAATAGACGGCAAGTAAGGAAGTTTTTGACAAAGTTATATATCTTTTTACCGATTTTCCAAGACGCAAGATTTCGAAGAAAGGCATGCGGACCGATTCTTTCGTAGGCTTTCTCGAAATCAATACTAAGAACAGATACGTGGTTTTTTGTGGAAAGGGCAGAAGTGACAAAATGTTCAAAAATAAGTAAGGCGTCCATCGTTCCCTGACCTTCCTTGAACGCTACTTGATGGGCATCAAATAGTTTGTTTGAAAGTGCGAACCATACAATGCGGTTAGCAACAATCTTCTCTAGTGTTTTGCTTAAACATGACAAAAGTGATATAGGTCTATAATCAGAAGCAGAAGTTCCGCATTGAGACGATTTTGGAATGGGAAGTACTAGTGCATTCTTCCACGTGTGTGGGAGGGTGCCTTGGCTTAGGATGGCGTTGTACAGGTTGACTAATCGAGTTTTGACTACCGATGGTAAGTTTTGCAGCAATGAATATGAAATACGGTCACGGCCTGGGGTTTTACCTGACATGGAATTAATAGTAACTTCAAACTCGAAAATGGTAATAGGGGACTCAATTTTTTGGGCTGAAGGCGATGGAGAGTTATTAACGCACTTTTCTATTAGAGTTAGATTTTTCTCGGCAACAAAATTAGGGTGGAAATTGGAGTCCTTTGAATAGCTTGACCAAACTGAGCCAAAATGATTTGCCATGTCCGCAGACGAGTTGATAGGGCCATGAGGGGTGTCTAATACTTTGATGGATAAGGGGGAGAAAGTACCCGAAAGCATCTTTATATTAGACCAAATTTTTCTGGGGCTGCAATCTGGGGTTATTGTACTAGTTAACACCTCTAAGCTTTGTCTCTTTGCGTCTTTCAGTTTTTTTTTGAAATAAGCGTTACTTTTTTTGTATTCCAATAGATTGGAAAGGGAACGATGCCTCTTATAATTATGCCAAAGGGTTTGTTTTTTGTTACGTAAAGAAGAAAGAAATTGAGACCAATAAGGCACCATGGTTTTGTGAAATTTGTTTTGTGTTTGGGGAATAGATAGGTGAGCAGCTGTACGAATAGTTTTAGTTATATTGTTGGCCTCTTTGCTGATCGTAGATGATTGGTTGTACTTAAACGACGTTACAGTTGCCGTACGTTGGAAAAGTTCCCAGTTCGCCTTTTGTGTTATAAACTTTGGTTTAGGGGTCCCTGGATTGGACAAGGCGGCTACAACTTTAGTGAGAAGGTAGAAATGATCACTGCCGTGGAGAAAAGGCGAAGTGGAACAAGAGAGTTTTGGGGCCAAGCTCGCCGAGCACATGCTAACGTCTACATGGGTAAATGTCTGGTGAGTTGAGAAATGAGTTGGCGCCAAGTCGTGTAACACTATGTAGTTATTTAGAAGGATGAAATCCTCTACTATTTTGCCCCTGGAGTTATCCGAAGGGGATCCCCAAAGGGGGCTCCACGCATTCAAGTCACCGATCAAGAGTATATCTGTAGTAATACTAGAGGTTATGTCTAGAAGCATTTTTAGATTAAAAGGTTGTTGCGGAGGAATATAGACAGAAACGACAGTAAATTTGAAACCTAAATTGACTTCGACGGCAATGACTGACAACGGGGATATAATGTCTAATAATTTGTGGGGCGTTCCTTTTTTTACCATGACGCATATGCCTTGCTTTGAGGTAGCGTTATGGGGCAGGTTATGAAAGTAGCTATGAAACGAATTCGAAATAGGCGCAGACCTATTGAAGGGGATGTGAGTTTCCTGCAGGCAAACTGTAGATGGAGATAAGTCTTTAATTAGTAGTTTTAATTCATTTAAATTGTTATAAAGTCCATGGATATTCCAATGAAGTATATCAAAGGTCATCAATGGAGTTACTAAACCTATCTGATCTTTCGCTTTCAGAGTCAGAGGTCATCCGTTTTGAAGAGAAATAGCGGTTTTGATTTAAAAGTTCCTGGGTTAAACGAGTGATAGGCGAAGAGATTGCAGAATTAGAGATCGGTTGTGATTGCACAGTGTTGCTTGAAGTAGTTGTTATATTAATGGAAGTTGAAGGTTGAGATATGTTGGATGATTTACTTGGTGATGGGGAGAAAGTAGGTGAGTTAGAAGTGGTGTTGCTTGATGAAGCTGTTAGATTAATGGAAGTTGAAGATTGATCAACATTAGATGATTGACTTGATTGTAGGGAGAGAGAAGATGAGTTGTAGTTCGTTTGATCATTGGTATTTGCTGGCTTAACGATATTTTTGCTTGAACTCGAAGTGGTATGTTCTTGCTGGAGTAGTAATACGTTCTTGCTAGTGTTTGTTTCTGTTACTGGTTGAACGATTTTGTTACTGGATGTGACACCAGCGAAAGAAAAGTGAGCTGAGGTAGAGGGAAGTTGAGAAGAGTGAAACTCTCTCGCTTGCTTCAATGTGCATTTACGTTGGGTTTTTATTTTAAGGATTTCCTTTTGTTGCAAAAATTTTGGTCATTTATTGTAGCTGGATGGATGTTCTTCATGGCAGTTTGCGCACCTTATGCGTGAACACTCTAAGTCTGGATGAGGGGGGAGGCTACATACTTGACACAATGGAGCATTATTGCAATGTTTTTTAGTATGACCTAAATACTGGCAAGACTTACAATGCATCGGATTCGGGAAATATTCCCTCACCTTAACTTTATACCAAGATATGTTGATGGTTTCTGGAATTCTGAAAGCATCAAAAGTAAGAAGGATGACTCCGCTTGGTGTTGCTTTGTTAATAACTATCCTAGTGAATTTGAAACAACTTACTACACCCTCCGTTGATAGTTCTTTTACGATTTTCTCATCAGGAAGAGACTTGAGAAAAGGAGCGAAGACCGTCCCTTTCACGAAGTTGAGGTTATCGTGGTATTTGCATGTGATATCGCATATTCCTGGAAGTTGTTTGGCAGCTATAAATTTTTCTGCAGTATGCTTGTCTTTGACCAGTAGTAAAAGGTTTCCATCTCTCAGTTCTGACATTTTTTCTATGTTTTTGCTTAACACGTTTAACGATTTTTGCACTGCGAAGCATGAATAATGCGATAGGGGCTTCTGATAATTAGTAGAAGAAACAACAATGTATTTTGGGGTGGATATTGTTTTGTTAAGATCTGGAAGATCAGGAAAATCGTCGAATTTAATTGGACGCTTTTTCTTCCGTTTGGGGGAGGACGCTAAGGTAGCGAACCTATTATCCCCTAAATTATGCGCCCCGGGGGGCATTCTGTCACTGTTTAATAGAAATAAATTAAGCACGTGATACACTTCAAAATAAGCAAATGGAAAAAACCAAACGTAAGAGTGTAGTTGTTGGGATATAACTGCACCGCGAATGAAGGAACTCAGAGAACACTATCGAAACACAACCGTATGCTACGAATGTTAGTCGATGACTGATATACACCATTATTTTTTTTTGTCGGAACAGATTAGCATGCACAGCACTCAGACACAATTAAATCTATTGTACTGCACTCGGATTCCCTTTTTAATTTGCTTTAAATCTACTTGACCTCTGAAGAAATCTGAGTAGATCTTGTAGTGCCAAGAAGCCAATGTGATCGCTTCTTAGCACATCAGCGCCAAAGACCTCAAGTCTGATTCGAGCGAAGGCTGGCCGCCGTCTTATCCTCCTCTCCACATGCTGAGCAGAGTGCACTGCCTGAGATGCCTACCTTTTTCATGTGCTTTGCACATAGAAAGTGGTCCATCATCAGTCTAACCAGCCTCCTACAGCCCCTTCTGCTAAGTGACAGGAGGAACTGCGGCAGTCGGTCGGACATCAGTTTGTCCATCTGCAGCCTCTCTCAGCCTGCCAAGCTAGCTTGTGGGTAAGAGGAGCAGAAGAGAGTGGGCCGGGCCAAAAAAGTTGGTCTCAGAGCCCATTCTGGCTAAAGAGTCAGAGATCTCGTTTCCCGCGATACCCACGTGTTCCGAGACCCATGTTAGCATCAGACTATTATGTCTACCGACATAGTTCAGCCTGGATTTACACGACTCGACTACCGTTGAAGTGGTTGGGGGGCTACCTAAGGCCATGAGCGCATATACATAAGTTAAGGAGAGTACAGATCTTCTACTTTCTCGAGCGTAATGTTGCTTTCTATTGTTATGAATATGAAAAATAAGGTTTAACTTAGGTAAAATTGTATCTTATCAGTATCAAAGAAATATGTATTAATCCAGAAATATTAGTGGATAGGTTGTCCACCAAATTTTTGGAGTAACTTGAATAACATCAGTGTTCCTACATTATTTTCTCAGTTCTCCTCCCTAAAACCTGCGCAGTTTCCCTATCCTTACAAAAATTTGTCTTACGAAAATCCACTTATTTAAGTTTATGCTCTTATCAACCCATATTTTGGAGTCTATAAGAAAAAAAAACAGCTGGCCCATTAGTAATGTACCGAAAAAAGTGATAAAACGAAACGTCCGATGCTAAGTGCATATGGCGGATAGGAGCAGACTTCAAAAAGTATTTCTTTGTTGGACTTATTTTGCAACAGGTGGCTGGCTGCTCGTTATCATCCCATGAGGTAACAGTCTTTGGCTGTATATGTATTTACATATGGTACATACATACGTGCTTCAAATACATATGTATGTAGAATCAATCCCATTTCGCTAAGGGCTCGAAGCGACGTATTTGAATTCCAAGTTCATGACTGCTTTTCACTTTTCAATTCAAAGAATGCATACAAAATTTTAAGCACAACGCAAAAAGCAAAACTATGATGACCCATTTTCTGCGTAATTTACTAGCAACGACAACCCCCGAAGTCGTAAATGAGTCAGTCCTGTTGGTGGTGAAATCAAGCATTCCACAAGTAAAATACATACATAGAACAAAAGATCTGCCTCCATGCATTCGCAAAAATATGTGCACACTTCCGTACAAATGTAAAAGTGTAGCGCATTATAAAATAAAAATAAGTCGCACTATAGGCGAGCCAATTCGCTTGAAATTTGACTTTTCTTTTCGTGCCAAAATGCGCGCCCATGCAGCATGAATTATCAATGAAAATATATCCTAACGCAAAAATAAAATTTGAAAAGAAAAAATTTGATTTCTATTTAATTTCTGCGAAACCGTGTTGGATACCGCCATGTGAGTAGCAAAAGTTAATTTGCAAGTCGCTTTTCGGGAATAAACAAATCACTTCTGTAATCTGTCTACTTGACTGAAACCATTTTCTTTGCCACGTTGTTGGGCAGTACCTTTAACATCATATAAACGGTCTTTCAAAAGTGACGCCGATATGTCAGTAGTGAATAATTCCTACATAGTATTTTTTTTATGTCGTCTTTGACATTTCTCAAGTAGACACATGTATAATTTCACACGAAAGAACACCGCTTTAAAATTATTGAAACTTATTATGAAAATACCCGATCTTTAAGAACAACATTTCGCAAAATTCGTGATTTTTTTTATGGAAATAATTGTCCGAATAAGTTGACAATTCAAAGGTTGATGAAAATATTTCAAGAAACTGGTTCAGTCGAGGATAGTAAAATAGTAAAAGGACTGGCAAACCAAAAACTGGACGTTCTGTTCAGAATATTACTGTTATAGCGCAAAGTGTTGCTGAACAACCTTCAACAACCAAATCTTCAGCATCGAAATCTCGACGTTCTCAACAATTAGGCATCCATGAATCGACTGTTCGGCGGATTTTACCTATAGACCTGTCCACCATAACATTTTAGGTGAAGTCATTTTTCACATAAAATTGTTAAAAGTCATATTTTGAATAAAAATAGTGAAATTTGAAAGAATCTAAATAAATTTTGACATATTTTATTTTAAAACAACATCTAGGCGCGTCTTTTGAAAGACCCTTTGCATATACAAGTATGTACATACCTACATATGTGGCATTCAGAATATTCGGAATAGACGTACATATTTCCGTAAAACCTCAGATGTAAATATATATTTTTACTCATCTTTGTATGTATACTAAACCAGCACGTGAATAAAAACAAATATAGCCGGCAAAGAATTACATCATTTTTGCCAATGGCTTTGAGTGCAAATATGTACGGGCCCAATAGGAAAAACTTGAGCCAGTAATGAAAATAATATTCAGTTCGGAATTCGGAAAATATTTATTAATACCTCTGTAAGGCGGCCGTAAAAGCCGTAGCGAATTAGCTGGTGCGTGTCTACTATTCGGGAGTGCGTAGGTTTGTATTTCCGTGCATGAAACACCAAAATAGAGAACAAGTTTTTTCTAATAACGATCGTCCCTCGGTAGGAAATGACAAACCTCCAAGTGTATTTTTGCCATGGAAAAGCTCCTCATAAAAATATCTGCCGCACGCCACAAATAGGAGGAGGAGCTCGGCCAAACACCCAAGAAGGGAGTATGCGGCAGTTATATATATATATATAGGGTGCGCCATCTCGAGCTTCGGTATGGAAATATTGAATAACTTTGCTATCCATTGTCAGAAGGACTTGAGAAAAAATAATTAAGAAACGTCAATTCAGTACAATTTTAACGATGAATAACTTTACACCTAAAGAACGCGCGGAAATTGTGACCATGTATTTGGAAAATGGTCGTTCAATTGTGCTTGCTCAACGTGCATACCGTCGAAAATAAAGCGGTCGTAAAGTGCCTTCTGATAACACCATACGCAATCTGACTAAAAATTTTGAAGAATCGGGGTCTGTAGCAAATCATCAACGTGTTTCAGTTCGTAAAAGACGCTCCAATGAAATTGTTGAAGCTGTCAAGCAGAGTCTTTTGAAAAGCCCAAATCTGTCATATCGTCACCGTGCCCAGCAGCTAAACATAAAAGGAACCACTCTTAGAAGGATTTTAAAAGAGGATCTTCACATGTTTCCTTACAAAGTGCAAATAACTCAACGATTATTGCCCACTACATTGGAAGCGCTCAGGACCAACATTAGATCTGAAATAGAGGCAATATCACCCGAAATGCTAGCAAAAGTAATGGAAAATTCGAAAAAAAGAGCACAATATTGTGTGGCTCGTAAAGGTGGTCATTTGTTGGATGTTGTGTTCTTAGTGCAGTTGAAACAGATTGTAAAGGACAAAATCAAATAAAAAAACACCAACAAACATTCAATTTTGCTAGTTGCTAAAGTTATTCAATATTTCCATCCCGAAGCTCGAGATGGCGCACACTGTATGTATATGTATATATATATATATATATATACAATATATATACATATATAAATGCATGTGACATACATACATATATACGAATTAAATTATTTGTTTCTGAATTACGTAGTACAATAATTTGTAACGCCTTGAAAAGCATCTAATTACTTTTCCATTGAATAGTATAGATATAGGTACTTGCCCAGGACCCGCGAGAGCTGATATCCAAGTAATGGTTTTATCAGTTTAGACTGCTTACCCTTCAGTTCCTGAGGTCCTTCCACTGAGATAAATTAATTTCTAGCTGTTATAACCTTTATTATTCTAAAAGAACTGAGTGCTTTAAAGAGCCTTTGTCGTCTTGACTTAGCTAACAGCAAATTATTCAAGCTTACTCAGATCAGTTAATAGCAAATCCTTCTAGCTAACTTAATCGGGCATTCTTCCTATTGCTTAAGCAAGTGTAAGATTCAAATCGGTTATATTAGCGACTTTCTAAGAAGGTGGTAAGAAAAGTTGTCAACATTTTTTAAAATTTGTTATTATTTAGTAGCGATTTTAAATTATAAATTCCTCAATTTAAAAGACAAGGAGCAATTGCCTATTTTATTTTTATTTCTTTGTGTACTCTTAGCTGATGAACCAAATTGAAACATTTTTTAGATCAACTTTAACAAATTCACGCGCATTCGCTAAGGACAACTGCACACCAATTGATGTTCATAGCAACCTTGAATCGCTGATAGCACTTGATTCGAGTAATGAATTTATACTACTAGAATCAACTCAAGTTGACTCAAAAATCAAGTCCGCTTGATTACGTGAAACATAGTACATTCTTTAGCCAAATTTGCAATACTCTTAGCGTTTTTGCCTCAAATTAGTGCAAACTGTCAGAATTTGCTAATACAATTTGTCGAGAAACTTTATCCAACATTTTTCGAGGTATTACTAAAGTAGTGTTAATAGTGTTCCAAATAAACTGAAGTGAATCTGGTAATCCTAAAAACTTTGAGGAAATGTTCTTTCTTCCAAAAATGTTCTAATGATGCTCCAGAATGCGTGATTTCACGTGATTCACGAAATTTCTTTGTACAGTCGGTTGTACATCGAAGCTGTCGCAATAAAAATAATAGCAGTTAGTTTCATTTAATTTTTTTCATTTCATTTATTTATTTAACTCTATGATTACAAGAGCCTAGTCTAGTGTGAAGATACAAAGCGTGTCACTAGTACGAGAAACAAAAGCGCCTTCCCCGTCCGTCCTTCTACCACAAAATTGTCCCTTCCAAATGTTTCCTTGTGCAAATCGGGACATATTTACTTAAAATTAATTCTTGCCTATTTGACCAAAAGAGAGCTTTAATCATTTCATCACTAAAACCAATAAAATTTGTTAACTAGTGTAAATAAAATAAATGAAAACCGAACGGCTAATATTTTTATGAGGAGCTTTTTCCTGGCAGGAATACACTCGGAGGTTTGACATTGCCTGCCTAGGGGCGACCGCTATTAGAAACATGTTTTTCTTAATATTGGTGCTTCACCGAGACTCGAACCTACGTTCTCTCTGTGAATTCCAAATGGTAGTCACGCACCAACCCATCATCTCTGAATACTGGAAAGTAAGAGCAACGCAAAATAAACATGTTTCTGAATATACCAGCGCGATTTCCCCGCAGGGTGTTGTATGTACTATATGCAGCGGCATTTACAGTAAACAGCTTTGTTGGCTTGCCGCTAAAATTGAAGGCCAACACTCGTATGCATAGCGTCTGGCAAGCGGACATACATAGTGGCAATGGCAATGCGAATATGGTGCGGCTTAATTGTTGTTGTTTGCATAAATTCACGGAAAACTATTAGATGAGTGTATTTCAAACAGCCGTGCATATGAACCCACATACATATGTACATAAATGGCGCTTAGTTGCATTTCGCTGTAAATTGTGAAAAACATGAAAATCGAAAGCAATTCCAATATTTGACGTTACATAGATTTTTGTATGTGCATACATATGAAAATAAAAAATCAAATAGACAAATAGCAAAATATTGACGGGATATGAATGCATTGGCACTTATACGTAAACAAAAGTTTTATTCACTGAGATGATTGGTGACTTTTGTTTATTCAAACATTTTTCTAGTGAAGGGTGCACTCGTCAGATTTATGTGAATTAATAAACAGAAATTGTGAAAAACTAATATACGTACCATATATTATAATACGTAGAATTTTTGTCAATGACGTAGTGTGTGAAACTCGTATTTTTTTTGTGGGTTGACTTCTCTGCCGAACGAAATTAACGTGTCAGTGTGTTAAGTGCTTTGAAAGTGCATTTGCCGTGAGAGTACCACCGTTTGGCATACAAATATGTGACACAAGTGAATGCACATACATTCATACATTTGTGGTATAATTGGCAAAGCAATGCAATGAGCGAAAGATGAGTTTGCATTTTTCTAAGAAAAAACTAATCACTTGTTGATTTTAAGTAGAAATAAATTCTAATTGGATAAATTTAGCGATTCACGTTAAATTAAAACCGCCTTTTATTAAAACTATTATCTTTTTGTGTTATTTAAATTCGACTTTTGCATTGACTTAGGTATAGATTTATATTCGACTGTCGTTGACAGGAAAAATTTCATCGAATTGCGAGTAGCATAAGGGAAACAAGAATAGTATTGTACAGGTGTTTAGGCATTGCTTCTCCTCTAATTTAAAGGGTAAACGTTAACTTTGTGCTTGTTTTAGTGTTCTCCTAAAAATTTAGTGATCTACATATTGGTTTAATGAGAATCTTATTTATGATAAAAAGGCATTCGGTGATTGGCATTGCCTGCGGAAAGCCGATCATCCTCAAAGAAATGCATATGTCTACTTATACATACATATGTACTCTCTCTTAAGCGGACACCTAAGGGACTGAATATTTGTCGGCTACTGGGAGGTGTCAGCTTACAAGAAAAGTGTAAAAAAAGTCGATAATATTTTTTGTGGGAGAGTTGTCCGCTCAAAAAAAAAAATGTTTTTTAATTCTTAAGGATTTGTGGTATGTACTGAAAAGAGAGTTGTCCGTTAGGAGAAAGTACACTCTATATACATATAATATTTCGATTACAGATGTCATAAATGAGAAACACAATGTTTATGGTTAGAATTCACAGACGTTTTGATTACTGCAAATAACTTTTATCGCTTTTTAGATGTTACTTCTGAATGAAATACAGAAAAATCACAAAAAAGCGAAGTGAGAACTCTGTTCGAGGATAAATACAGCGTGGCGCAAAATTAATCATCCTATTTGAACATTTTTAATCTTTAAAGGTCAAAATAAAGATTTTCATCACTAAAAGTATTTTTTTCCTTTATTATTATGATTATTAGGCGACAGCGCCCAAAAGTAGATCTATTGTGCAAAACCTGCTGAGGTACCCTATATTTTGAAGCTTTTTAAAAATTTTAACACTGGAGATTATTGCTTCATAGTTTATATGGATGAGTTCCGAATTTTCAGTGTCCATTTCACAGAATCGGCAGATGATGACCACAGAGACCAATTTTGTTTAAGAGATATCTCAGGCTACAATGGCCTTTGAAGTAACCAGTTGAAAGTCTTAAGTCTACTCTGCTAAGTGAAAGTACATATCCTATCAAAAATTCCTCTGTCCGCCGTTAGGAATTGTTCGCTTGTCGCTGACCGATAGAGTTTCGCCAATGTTGAACGAACTTCTCCTTTAATAAAAAAATTATACAAAAATGAAATTGGATTATTAATTTTTCGTCACGTTGTACTAACGAGCTAAATATTGACCAGATTTTGCCACATTCCAAGATTTAAAAAAATGTTACGTTTTTCTTTCAACTTAGCTTTTGCACCAAGTTTGAACAAGTTTTCCTTATGGAGTACTGAAAAACAAGATATCTGGAAGTTTTCAAAACTATCGTTACTCGGATGGTGGACTAAGGTGATTATACCAGGAGTATTATGTGTATGTACTTATGTGTATTTTCCCTTTAGCTCCTATTGGAGCATAGGCGCCAAAGCAAGCAAACAGAAACAAACACACACCTCCTTGGAGGTGCCGATAGACATCCTTTCACCAAGCTAGAGTAGGCGGACTAGCAACCTACCTATTTGAAACTTATTTTGCAAAGAAATCGTCAAATTTGCTAGTCAATGTATACTAAGTTTTATTAATTTACTGATATCTCAACAGCATTTCATTATCACTATCTGTGCATATCAACATGAAATCAGTTGGGCTACCATCAAATCCTTTGTATGCTCAAATCAGTAGCAATATTTTCAACCAACTCTCGCAACCAAATTGTTGCTGCGTAGCTTTTAAACCGGTCAGCCGATGCCTTTTTTTGTTGCTATCAACGTTTCTCGGTTGCCATCGGGTTGCTCATACGCCATGCTTTTCAGTAGATAATTATTTCAGATATCGTTTACTAACACGTGAACCGCTATCCGGATTTTGATGAAGCAATATGCCACTTTGAATTACACTGTACAATGAAATCCAGCTTTCTTCAAAATAGTGTCAATGTCGTTTTTAAAGTTTACATCTTTCTTTAGGAAGTGGGTTCAGATTTAACTCTTCGTAGAAGGAATGAATCTTATATTATATTTAATTTAACATTTTTATGTGGAATACTGCGAAGATAATTCCTTTTTATAGCATATTAATTACCTCTTTCACATATCGCTCATTTACTTCAAAACTATAAAAAGTTTAATTTTTTAGATAAGTATGCGGAAATTACCAAATTATCGCTTTATAAAAACATAAGTACTTCCCCGAATACATTGAAAAAAAACAGTAAACAAATACATAATTTCGGATTTTCCCAAAATAATTTTACTTAGCGAAGCTTGAATCAAAATTCTTATTCAAGTTATGCAGAAATTCGCGATAGAGAAGCTCGAGTTATTGGACCGAAATAGAGTCTTTATTGCTCTCTAAAAGCTTCTGCCACTCGATTCAAGTTCAAGTTATGAAAAATTCTAGTTTAAGAAGTTCGAGTTATGGACTTAGTACATGGAAAATGTCTGCCTCGTGTGTTGGGTAGATATAGCACCTTCGAGTTGGTGTTGCCGTGCAAATAAAGGTTGGATCTTCCTACATGCGGACGACTCTCGAATAGCCAACTCCGCACCTTCTGCCTACGATTGAGAGCTTTTCTAAAGCTATGAAAGCTGCGACTCTCTTTCTGATGGGAGTCTTAACTGAACAAGTGCGATCGGTTGTGTGTTGATGTGAATATAATTAATGAATAGAATAGATAGAATATGACCTCGAGTCCGTTTTGCGTAAATCAGATCATTATTTTTCTTGACTCTATACTATATAGATATAAACATGGAATTATTTCATTTTGGTCTGAATCATAATTTTTAGACTCGCTTTAAGTGGGTTAATTTCTTTTTTCCGGAACTTATGAAGATGGTTATCTAGGTTTCAATATGTAGAATTGAGTTTAACTCAAAAAAAAATAAAAAGTCGAATCAATGCATTTCGTTATGGAGCTCATCAACTATGATTATCAGATATTAGGAACCTGAATGAATTCATTTTTGAAATAAACAAAATCGGTTCATTGCAAATAAAAAATGTGTTTCTAAACAAAACATAATTCAGAAATCCCTATTAAACGCTAATTTTTCCGATTATGCATTAAAATTTTCGATCGTGCATTAAAATTTCCCATTGTGCATTTCCGATTGAGCATTAACTCTTTAGGCCTTGTGTAGCTGGGTAACAAATATTATATAAGGTGGCACAAAATTAATCATCCAGTTTTTTCATCTTACGCGATTTTTTTAAATTTGTTTTTTGTTGTTTTTTACATTTCTGAAGAACTTATCTTAAAAAAAGGTGGTTGCATTTTTGTTGTAGCTCATTATATTCTTCTAGAATCATCTTCACGAACCTATGTTGTAGATTGTATCTTTTGACTAAACAGTCCATAAATTTACCATATTTGAACGCAAACATACATATATATGTATTGTACACATATTTATATATAAATTTATTATTTTTTAAAGGGTTAGGGGTAGTCAGAAGGCCGAAAAAAAGATGATTTTCAAGAATTTTTTTTGCTAGTCAATTACTTTATTTTACAAAACTTGACTTTAGCAAAATTTCAACAAAAAAATTAATAATTGTAAAATTTATCGCTGTTTGTGTGGAACCCGTTTCTCCAGAAGTCCTTTACGGTGATCGTCACAAGTCCTTGGAGACTCATCTAAAATCAATCGGACAAGAGAAATTAGTTTTATTAATAGATAGTCTTGTGCCTGATCGAAGTTTTTTTCCAAATTAACACGGCCTAAAGAAATATTTATCAGATTTTCGAGGAAAAAACCGACAATTAATTGTTAAAAAAAATAGAATTAAAAAAAAAAATCCTTCGAATCCTTTATCAAAACCAGTATAAATTTTATTGAAATCTACTAAGCGGTTTTTAAGCTACAGTGATCACCAGTTCAAAAAACATAGTTTTGAGAAAAATGCATTTAAAGTTTTTCTACCGATTTACATATGTGAACTCATACGAATTATTTTATTACTTACACTGTGTCATCTATTCCTAGGCTCCGGAGCGCCCGAGCGTCCTTTATTAATTGTTGAATAACTCGAAAAGTACGAGGACTTGTCGGATTTACTTCAAATTTTCACACAATATTTTTAAGATATTGTACTTTAAGACAATGCAAAAAATGGATTTTTTTGAAAATTCTGACTACCCCTTACACCTTAAGCCTATATGACATAAGAAAGATTATTATCAGCGCCAGTTACAGAATCTTTCGGTAGAAAACTTACATACATATGCACATCGATGTGATTCATTATTTAATAAGAAAATCACAAAGAACTTCCAGTATCCATTGTATTTCGTATAACACATGTTTCCGTTAATTTTCCACGCCGAATGTAATTCGAAACGACGACTGTATACAACACAGCCATTCTTACAGATTGTCGTATTGTGCATTGAAAAAGTAATAATAATATGCCTTAAATAAATAACAAAAACAAACACCAAAATAAAGCAACCAATAATCCATAAACCACATTATAAACACACACACATAGGCAGGTTCACACATATAAAATGTCATCTGTGTTCTAATAAAAATTATTGTGTACAATGAATAAAACGCGCGAATGAGTGCTGCTGAAAGATTAGTGTTTCAGGTAGCATTAAAAATTTGATTGATAGGCAACATGGTTTAATTTACTTATTTGTTTATGAGTGTTGTTGGAAAAAACCGAAGATAACTAATGGGACAAATCTGACAGATGCGCCTTTAAATATCAACCAGTTTACATACACACGCTCGAGTGAGAATATCTAAGCACATATGTACATACATGTGCAATATAGTGTATATGTATGTACCTATATGTAAAGGGTTGTGTCTGAGGCACGATTGCCAAGCAATTACGTCTCATTATTTGCATTATTTGAAGAAAGAAATTGCATATAAAATGGAAAAAATATACGAGTGCATACAAGTGTTTAATGCAACACATCGATGCCTCTTAATAGCTGTTGGAAATATTTCGCTTTGTACGTTTTGTAAGCTGAAGTGCTTTTGCCAAACAAATTATTTATTACGCTCACAATTGATTAAAGCGATAAAACACTATTATTTGTTTATTATTGTGCTTCACATGTTTTGTACTCAAGTAGGCATCTTAAAGGGCATTATAATTACTGCAACACAAAGTTGAATGGAGAGGGGTATGTGAGGGTGCATTTTTGTAACACAGGTATGGCGTATATTGAATGGTTCAAATATCAATATATAGGGTTATCTAATAAGAGGTGTTATTTTGATATTCAAAGAAAAATGCTATTTTTAAATATAAATGATCAGATCTTTATTTCATTATAAAGAAGGTATGCCGTTAATAGTGGAAAATAGCATCAGGCAAACGACCAAAGACGAAAGTCACAAGGTGTTAAATCACAAGATCTTGATGGCCAATTGTGTTCACCTCTTCGAGAGATACCACGGTCCGGAAACTTTTCCCATAAAAGATTGTTGCTTGTGGGGCGTGTAGCGCCGTCTTGCTGAAAATAAACGTTGTCTAGATCAATGCCATCCAATTCCGGCCATTAAAACTCGTTAATCATCTTTAGTCTAATCTAAATAACACCTGTTATGGGAAAACCCTTTATATGTAAGTACTTTTTGAAAACTTTAATGGCTATCTTGGCAGGCTTCGCAGTAGTGCAATCTTACTTACTTATGTATTTAATTGGTCGTAACAACCCGTTACCGAGTTACAGCCTGCCGAATAATGTCTCGCCAGGTGTCTCTGTTTTTCGCATACCTTTTCCAGTTTCTTAAGCCAAGAGAAGCCACATCACCTTCAAGTTGGTCTTTCCACCGAACACGAGGACGTCTTCTTCGCAGTTTCCACGACAGTCGGTTCTATGTTACCGAAACGACCCAGATTTATATCCGGCCAAGGACTGTCACTCCAGCAGCATTGACCGTATATAAGTATGGGGAATGTTTATGCTGCTACAACAACAACAACAACAACGTCTTCTTCGCCGGAGCAGTTCCTTCTATACGGACGACTTGATCCAGCCACCTTCAGCGCTGTCAATATCTCCGTAAAGCTAATACACCTCGTGGTTCATTCAAAGGCGGTAACCGTCATCTACGCGAGCAGGGCCAAAAATCTTGCACGGCATCATCAGTCAAAAGAATTTTAGATGACTCTCTCAACAGTTTTATGAAAATCGCACTAGAACTCTGAATCTTTGCTGACTTATCCGTAAAACATCAATTTTAAACTACACCCCACAAAAAATGTATCACTACACGCCTAGTGAGTAAAACATTGATTGTTTGACGATATGTATATGTGAAATGCTGAGCTATGCTGCTGAAATTAATGATCGTCTAAGTTCATATCTCTAATTGCAGCCCACAAAATCCTGGTATTGTGGCTCTGTAAGCTACTACCGCTCCAATAGCCATACTAAACTGTCATCATTGTACAAAAATACAAGTAAAAACAGTCTTCTTCTTTCTAATATTTGGCAGGCACTCAAGAGTGTGATGGTGTGAGTGCTTGGTATTTTTGTTTGAGCATTGGCGGGGTTGCAATAGAATATCGACAAAAAAAAATTTAAAAATAATATCTTTGACTTGGAAAATTTACGATAACAAATATTTTTAATATAGTTTCTAGCTTAATGATGCTTTTAATTGAGAAATATCTGATTTTTTAGACTTTTTGATACGATTTTTTATGAAATTTAATCATTTTTAATGCAAAGAGTGTTTCGGAACCAGGTGATCTCAACTGTAGGCATTTTTTGCCAACCAGCTGAGAGTGTTTTTACTTATGGATCTCTACCAAAGCAAATTGAGTACCACAGGTGGCGCACTGCCAAAACAGTTACTTTATTTTTCGCGATTTTGACAAGTCTGACGTCAGTTCCCTTTCCAATACAAAACAAACAAAAGGTGCCCCTTCTCTTTGTTTGTTTATTCATGGGCTCTTACGACACGACGAATTCGTATCGCGCAATCTGATATTGTATCATTCTTGGATCTGTACAATGACTGTCATTTCTTGCGGATGTCTCTGGCTTCTCCCCAATCACGTTAAGGATCGTTGGCACACACTATACTAAGCCAGTCTCAACAATTCAACTTGAGAGAGCTTCGACAAGATGGGAGCTTTATTTCGATTGAAACTTTCTCTCAATAAAATCACAGTTTGGACAAACAACTTTCTCAATATTACAACTGACATTAAAGAATTTGAAAAACAAAAAATCTTTAGCATGTGATTCAAAAAAATTTCTAAATATAGGTATATGCAGCACCCTACACATTTTGTTTTTTAAGAAACGCACGCATATGTAAAGAACCTATAACCGCGAAGGTATGATAAGGATTAACACCCAACAGATAATGAGTGGCATTTTTTTGTGAACTGACAATTTCGCACAAAATATCAATAATCATTCAGGTAACACCTGAAATGCCTGCCTTCACACTTCGGCAAAAGTGAAGTATGTATTAATGATAATATTTAGAAATTTTTACACCAATTTACAAATAAAAATTAGAACAAACTGTTAATTAAATTACTCTGTTACAGTTGATACACAAAATTTGGTTGGAGTGCCAAAAGTTTTCAAATAATGTTTTCAAAGTATATTGAAGTTAGTGAGGTAGAGCCAATGGAATAAATTAAAATAATTCTCCCATATTCCTCTTACCTGTTTAACACATGGGCTGAAAAGTTTCAGGCCTAACACAAAGACGGCATTAGTTTCATTAAAATCACCTCCTCTTCAGTTAGTACTAAACTTAAAACAACAGATATTAAAATTTCATGATATTCCATTCATGAGTTCGTGAGTCGTTGTGCCAGGAGTGACACCACTTTTGCTACTTTTTTATTTTCAAAACAATAGATCAAAAAGAATTTAAAATTAATTTTGAGTAACTAACAAAGGGTAACCCCTAACTTATAACAAGCTGTTAAAGAATATTATCCATCAAGAACCTCAAACTTTACTTATCGACGTAAAAGTGAAAGCAAAATTTATAATAGAATTTATGCGTTAAAATAAATATAATAAATAATTTTTTTGTTTTTTTTTTTGTTCACCTGTGTAATACTTTTGATAAAAAGTAACGCCCATATGTTATGGCAAACCCATGTGAGAAAAATATGCTGATAAGAGATATTAGATATCTTTCGATAGAAGCACCCACTTATTTAGCGACCAAATTTACCAAAACTTTTACAACTCATAAGATATCGTGTAAATTTTCCTCAAATGCATTAACTCTATAAAAATTAGAGATTTACAGATGAATTAAGTTTGAAGTAAAAATAATTGGATAGTAGTGAAAGCAGCAGGGAAACCAGGTTGTTGCCACCTGAGGTCGTAAGCCGATTTTTTATGTCAAAAATTTTTTTAATCGCCCCAATTAATGCCATTTTCCATTGAGTCGTACTTGGGAACGAAAAATGGACTCATTGTGATAAACATAAGCGCAGAAAATCGTATGTGAAGCCCAGTCAATCAGGAACAACAACTCCGAAGGCGGTATTGAGTTGTTGATAGGACCAAAAGGACATACGGGGAAATTAACACAGGGTAGTTCACTGCCACAATTTGAAGATAGTGTAGGCCAAGGTGAATTTATTAAATTGTTATATAGGCAGACAAACTACAAGAATACACAACTAAATGCTAGTACGCAATTTTCCAACATGATAACTTGGTACGTTGGTTAAAAACCATTTACAAAACTGCATTTATTCACCAAGCAGAGCCTCTACGGATTTTCACTGGTTTCAGTTAATGCAGAATACTCTTTCAGGGAGACGGTTTACTTGAACTGATCGATGACATAAAAATAGGTTTGACTCATTCTTTGCATCGAAAATCAAAAGTTTTATTTGAGAAGGTATCTATAAATTACCAAAAAGGTTGCAAAAAATTATAGATTGTGATGGGCAATACTATGAATAACAAATCACTAGTAATCAGTCTGTAAGAAATTAAGAAAATTAAGCTCTTCTGCATTTTCAGTCAGTAAGATTTTATAATCATAGACTTAATAGAGAAACGAAAGAGAAATAAAATAATGTACTCATTGATGCGTAATTGAAGTAAAGCCATATTTTATTTTTCATTTTCCTGTTATATAATTTAAAGGAAAGTGAGTTGCATTAACAAGTTCTCTGACCCCCTATAATAACGTAACCGGAAAGTTCCACGCTCAATTACTTTTCGATGATTCTCTGTTATGATAGAACAAATATTGCAACTGCAAGCTTTTGAAAGATTTTTAATTTAAAAAATTAGTGCAAAAACAACAACAACAAAATTGTTCATAGGTGATTCATGAACATACTCGAGCTTTTTGATAATATTCGAAAACTCGAGTTTTATGATAATAAAAACTTATGCTTATGGCCCGACTAAATTTATCACACAGATTAAAACTGGATTGTATTTTCTTTGTTTATATAGCAAAGCAAAACACAGTTCATCGAGGGTGGCCGTTAGAAACCTCTGAAGGCATCTGTGGTACCGAAAGTTAATATCCATTTACCATCGTTTTAGTTCAGTTTTGTTATTAACTAAATTCACTACAGATGGTAACAGGCTGAAAATATACGACAAAAGAAATTCGGAGAATGCTAAAATAAAGCTATAGTGCGTAGGATTTTAGTGAAAGTAATCAATCAGACATGTTCTGCAAATCGTTTTCGGGCAATATTTTCGCATTTTCCGTTTTCAAATCGTTTAACATGTCCTGTAAATTGTTCCGTTTTCGTTTTTTCGAACATCAGCAAATCGTTTTGTCACCCTGTTCTGGAAATCGAAATCGTTAAAATTTTCCAGTTACATTTTCGGCAACTTAAACGTTAGCGGTTTGTGGCATTCTTATAAACTGTTTGTTGAAATAAATTTATCAAAATGTGAGTATTTACTCAAAATAACTGCATATATTTATGTAAATAAAAGTGTTTATTTAAAATATATTCAAAAACTTTTAGGGGAAAACACAAGAACTCCAAGTAAGAGCTAATTTTAGTCGAGTTTATGGAATCTCATCCAGATTTGGCGAAGAATTTTTCGAAGGGCGACAGAGTTGCTGTTGAGGAAAAGTGGAAAGAGCTAACGACGCTGCTAAATGCAGAAGGGCGGCCCCAAAAAGATGTTAATGGATGGAAAAAAGTAAGTATTTAGTCAAATATTAAAATAAATATTTTTGAGTTGTCTTTTTTCAAGATATGGTCTGACTGGAAGGGGTGCATTCGGAAAAAGGTTGCCCATAACAGTCTAGAATCGAGGGCAACAGGAGGTGGACCTTTTAATAAGCATGTACTGACGAGCAACGAAGAATGTGTTGCAAGAACTTGTGGAATTTTTGCATCCGTTGAGGGCATACACCATTCTAGAAACTTTGGGACAGAAGAAAATAATAGCGCTATCGAATCTGAGGAAGAACGTCCCCAAACAAGTAGGGAAGCGGTGGCTATCCCGAGAGCTGCAAAAAGGCCACGAGTGTCAACGCAGGACAGCCTTCAGACGTGTATGGCAACGCAATCTACTTGTATGGAGAAAATATCCACCACTTTAGATAACATTTGCGAAAACCAACACAAGATTGCAAAATCGCAGGAGGATGAAAGGAGGAGATTCGACGACTTTGTCGTGCTGTTGAGAAACAAAATGAATTGCTGGCAGAGGAAAATCGCTTGAAGACTCAAAGTATAGAGCAAAAGCAAAGTCATTACCTCAAAATGGAGCAGTTGCAACATGAAACAGTTAAAATTAAAATTAAAATGCTTGAGATGGAGACTAAAAAATAAATATAAAAGAATCTTATTGAACTGTTATGTATATATTTACTTTTAATATGAATTAATTTTATGTTTCATAATATTATGTATATGTATAAACTACCATTTCCCTCATTTTCAGCAATTTCCTCATCAATTGGATTGTTTTCTAATACGCTTTCTGTTTCAATGTCATCTATTTGATTACTCCTACATATGTTATGTAGTGCGCAACAAACATTAATTATCTTCACAACCTTTCGCTGTTTCGGCTGTTTCGAACTTAAATTCGAATTTATATGAAATCGGACGAATTACAGAACACTCAAAACAAAATCGTACGAATTGCCATTTCGGATCCGAATTGAAATCGCGCGATTTCCAGAACATGCCTGAATATTTACCGAATGCGAGTGATGCATATGACTCAGGTGCCTCAGAAAGTGATGCAGAAGACATCACTTTGAATGAAGTGCAAAATTCGCAGCATGATTTGATGGCAAATTTAAGAGGACCAAAAACTAAAATTCAGCGGGCGGTTGAGAAGCAGAACCTGAAATGTAACCACTCTGGCTAGAAGTTGTTTTGCATATTGGAAGAGAAATATTTACAGGAAAATCGAGAATTAGAGTAGTTGAGACCTCCTCAAGCAGCCATCGTGTGCTTATTTGCCTAGTTAATTTTTTTATAATTTGGGCAGTGGGTTGTTCCGACCCTGAGTTGTACTGGCATATGTTATTATATTTATATTATTGTATATAAGGTGACGCAAAATTGATCACCTTATCGAAGGATTTATGCAAATAGTATAAATGTGTGTGTATACGTCAATCATATTTGACACTTGCAAACTATGTGGCCGCAGTATACAAACAGACGAGCATTTCAGCGCGTAAAGGTCAAAATAAAGATTTCCATCACTCAAAATATTTTTTATTTATTTATTTATTTAGGGAAAAGTTTTTGAAAAAAATTGGATTATTAATTTTGTGTTAGTCTGCATATCTTCTATAATTTCAAAAAACTCATAAGCTCAAATACCAAAAACTGAAAAACTAAGCGCCGTATTCAAATTATGAATACCTACGATGAAGATATCAGCATAATTACACATAAAAATGTTTATCTCAAATGGCAATCCATAAATACGTGCATATGTATGTGAATATGAGTGCAAATGTATATACATTTTTGTATACGAGTATTTGTAAATATGTATATCCACAACTGTGGCTCAAAACAGTATATCTTAAATGAAATTTGACACTTTCTTAGCGGGCACGGCTTCATTTGAACTTCTGACAACAAATCACTAAACAAAAATGCATATTCCTTCAGCTAATGCAATTAAAGCAAAACAAAAAATAAATAGTTTCAAATTTTCCTCTCGATTTCTTGTAATTGGATTAATAAGTTTTAAGTTTATTTTCATATACGTAAATATGTACATACATACGTCTTATGCAGTTTAGACACTCGGTTGTTGACACTCCACTTTAGAATTCACACGCGTTTTATTACTCTCACAAAGTACTTGCATACTTAAGTTTAATATAATTTTTCAAAGATAAATTGATACTTTCATGTTGGCATAAATGGGGAATGAACTGATAAGTTGAAAAATTCGTCAATTTCAGCGTTATTGTGAATAAATATGAAGCTACGAGTGAAATTAATCATCTTGTGATTACCTATACGAATGACGATACGAATGTGGAATCGCATACCCCTACATTAGGACCCGAGCGGTAATCCATTTTCAATGCATTACGCGTATAATCCAAGTGAATTTCATCAAAAAATAGATATCACAATTTTTGGGGGTTTTTTATAGGAATTATTTCTAGATTTTATCTATATTTTAGTTTAATGATGACATCTTTAGAACTAGAAAATTTAAGTAAATTACGGTTTTATTTATTTTTATTTCATATTTGTTTATTACATATATATTTTTTTTATTTTTATTTACATTAATACAAACAATATGTTAATAGAATAACCTATAAAATGATCTAAAACTAAAATACAAGTGACTAAAAAGAATACAATTACATATATTAGCGAATTAAATGATGAAAGAAGATAATTGATTTTTAGATCTCAATAAATTCGCGCTAAGTCCGAACAATAGGTGCATTGACTCAAAATTCGCTTTGAATATCTTGAGCCAAAAGAAGCGCACAATCAATGTCACCTTGAATTAGGTTAAAAAGCGATAGAATTGCACTTCTACACTTAAAAAACTATAATCAAATTAATAACAAGCGGGAGCTATAAGAAGGATATGGGACATATTTAAGAAACGTCTTTTGTACCCGTTCTATTCTTGTGATAGCAAATTGCTGATAAGGACTCCAAATAAATGAAGCATATTCAAATCTAGATTAAGCAAACGCAGTAAACAGTAACTTCATCGTGTACGGGTCTAAGAATTTTGAACTGTTGAGCTGTCTAACAAAGCCCAATATCGAATATGATTTTGAGAATGAAAAATTATAGTCAAAAATTACTCCAAGGTCTTTGATCTCATCCACTGATTGGAGGACATTATTAGAGTATAGTACGACAATTTTAGAATATCGCTAGATTTGGAATACTTGTAAGTGACTTGAAAACATTTTTCAAAGTTTTAAGAAATACATGGATATGTACAGTAAGAAACTAGTTTATTAAGATCAGCCTGGAGCCTAAACACATCCTCTGAGTTTCTTATTGAAAAAAAAATTGTTTGATCATTACATGCATTCGGTCATTATTTTTACACTCTACGGTGATTAAATAACCCGTCAAAAGTCGAAAATTGATTTGTATTTTGGCCGTTTATCGCTCTTTTGGTTATAATATTTTCACCTCTAGCACAATAGTGTAACAACAAGAAACTGATAAAAATTTATAGTCTTGTTTTCAAGAAAATGTTCCACCACATTATAGTTTTAACAAACTACCTGCGGCCTAAGGTAGGCCCAGGCTGTGAGTTGAAGTTGAGCAAAAGTGGTTTAATGACGTCAACCAACTTTCATGTAACTACGATATTTCTAGGGCAATTAAAGCTATGATATTTGGCAAACCTCCGTGCGCACTGTGCAACAATAACAACATGTCAGTCAACCATCTCAAAAGTCAATGTGCAACAACTCGAGCCATGGCAAATTCGATTTGCATCCCAAGCTACAAGATCTACTCAGTTCTGTCAATCAAGAAAATATAAAATTTTTTTCCAAATTTTTAAAAAGAAGCAATATTTTCTATGAAATATGACACACCAGTTACACTATTACTTTCTTTGTAATAACTACTTGTATGGTAATGGTAATGGTAATGGTAGTACAGGTTAGGCTAAGGCCTTTATGCACTGCGACCAGATTGATCTATTGTGCGCCCCTAATTAATAATTACTTTAGTGTACCGAGGTTCAATATGGAAAGGGAAATGTAGGTAGCCCAACCCCCGCGGCCCACAACGGACCCATTTCGTGGCTTAAGTGCTATCGTTGTCTCTTTTTGCGATGCGGCTGCCAAACCTAACCTAACC
This sequence comes from Anastrepha ludens, assembly GCF_028408465.1. Taxonomy (NCBI): domain Eukaryota; kingdom Metazoa; phylum Arthropoda; class Insecta; order Diptera; family Tephritidae; genus Anastrepha; species Anastrepha ludens. The sequence continues at coordinate 116,127,943 of NC_071501.1, forward strand.
GAGGAATCGAACCAGCTCCTTAGGAGGGAGCAATTGTAGGTCTACCTCTTCTAGTAGGTACGAGCCCAGGATTCTGTGTCTTCTGTGGCCTAATGCCTCACAGTTGGTGATTAAGTGTTCCATGAACTGCTCTTCATCACAGTAGAACTTGCATAATCTTATACTAGATAACCCTATTGTGTTAAAGTGTTTATTACAGGCAAAGTGTCCTGTAAGTGCTCCACAGAGTAATCTGGGGCCCCATGATTTACCCAATAGTTGTTTTGTTGTCCAAAGGTTTTTCGTTGCTTTTTTTTATTACTGAGTTAAGGTGGGCCTCCCAAGTGAGTTTTTTATCCAAGATAATTCCTAGATATTTAACCTCTTCCTTTAGAGGTACCTCTTTTCCATTTATTCCCAGGGTGGGTATATTTAGAACTCTTTTCCTGGTAAATGGGATAATAGTGGATTTGAAAGGGTTGATTGATAATCCCTCTTTTCTACACCACTACCAGGATATATTTAAGGGCTCCTGCATTAAGTCCTTAATAGTCCTTTCGTGGTTGCCTTTAATTATTACAGAAATCTCATCTGCATGCCCTATTGTTTTGTACCCTTTATTGTTAAGGGTTTGTACCAAATCGTCATCCAGGATAGACCAGAGCAATGTCCACTTTATTCAACTCTGCCATACTTACGACCTAACCAAGCACGGTTTTGAACCAGAAACACATCGCATATACCAGATTAGATAATTCGATTTCGTCTCGAGAGAAAATTGAGATATTGCAACCATGGTGAAAAGGATGCAGAAAATATGGCCAACATCGAACCGTTAACCGATTCTCAACGATTTTGAAGGCATCAACTGATTTGCTAGCGTAACATAGGATATGACTATTGGAGATTTGTTTACGAAAAAACCGAGATTTTGTTGTTGATATAGGAAAGAAATCAACGCAATTAATACTCAAGCTAATTCGCGGCCGCCGTAGCCGAATGGGTTGGTGCGTGATTACCATTCGGAATTCACAGAGAGGTCGTTGGTTCGAATCTCGGTGAAAGCAAAATTTATAAAAACATTTTTCTAATAGCGGTCGCCCCTCGGCAGGCAATGACAAACCTCCGAGTGTATTCCTGCCATGAAAAAGCTCCTCATAAAAATATTTGCCGTTCGGAGTCGGCTTGAAACTGTAGGTCCCTCCATTTGTGGAACAACATCAAAACGCACACCACAAATAGGAGGAGGAGCTCGGCCAAACACCTAACAGAAGTGTACGCGCCAATTATTTATTTTTTTTTTTACTTCGCTGTCGTCTGAATACGTACGTCTGACTGGAAGAGCGTGAGAACATACATTTTATATTATTTTTTATTTTATAAAGAAAATTGCACTTTGGGCACGAAGAATAGAATGTTGATTTCCGTTAGCCCGTTACTTTATGTACTGTCTGGTCACATTATCAGGGCAGACGTGCAGAAGAAATAGAGGCAAACAGAGGCCAAAACCATTGTACACAAATAGAAGTAAAAACAATAGAATATGGACACACAAAAAAATATCAAATAATATCTTTGACTAGGAAAATTTACAGTAACAAATATTTTTATTCCATTCTTAGCTAGGTTAGGTAGAAGCGGTTGTCCACTGTGGGACACACTCAGGCCCATTGGGATACCGCGTGGTGAACTTGCCCTTATCCCTCCTAAAACTAATGTGTACTTTTCAAAAATTTTGTAAGATCCTTAATTCCGACAGAGCCGAGATCTTCCAATTCATTAAAGGATTATCTAAGCAAAATGGCGAGTCTACTTCTGGATAGAGTAGGACAGTGACACAAAAGCTGCGAGATCAGCTCTTGCTCTTCCTCGCCTAGAGAACTTCTGCAGAAGTCATGTGTTTGCATACCCATTCACTGGGCGTGCTACCGATTAGGCAGTGCCCCGTAATAACTGAAATCAGTGTGTTAAGACTGTGCTTATCTCTTTTTAGTAGAAGTTCCGTGCGTTTAGCATTGAGAGTCGGCCACAACTGTGGGGTGATTTTGCAAGTGGCTTCATTACGCCATCTTTCATTTGCTACTCTTACTCTTACAATTTCTTCGAGTATACGTAGTTTACATGTTTACAAGGGTATACCTATATTATTGTCTATGTACTCCTCAGTCAATTTGGTTCCGATTTTCGCTAGTTCATCAGCTCTGCAGTTCCCCTCAATGTCACAATGGCCAGGAAGCCATGTTATCATTAGGTGAAATGACTCAACCAACTCGTTAAGAGATGCGCTGCACTTCATGACTACCTTGGAGGTTGTCGACTGTTTTGTGAGGGATTTTATCGCCGCCTGGCTATTAGTGAAAATCTAGATATCATATCCGAGTATCGCATCACACTTTACCAGTGTCACGGCTTTCAACCTGTCTCCATCAGTTCAGCCTGAAAGACAACACAGTAGTCGGGAAGCCGTAAACTGAAGGAGATCCCCAGATGCTCGGAATAGCATCTATAATAATGTGTTTAGCTATAATATTTTTTTTTTTATTGTGGAATATCTGAATTTTTACGTCACTTTTTAGACTTTTTGATACGATTTTCTATGAAATTTAATGATTTTTTATGCAACCATGTTACATAAAACGGCGTTTCGGAATCAGGTGATATCAGCTGTGGGCATTTTTTGACAACCACCTGAGAGTTTTTTTACTTATGTTACTTATGGATATGTACAATGACGCAAACTCCGATGATTGTATGGCGTAGATTAGGACGCTGAGCTATTTTGTGTACTTCGTTGGAGAACTCAAGCGTGTTCTATAAATCGAACTGGAGACAAAAACCAGCACCCGGACCGGGTTGTTGAGCTAACAATGAGAATGATAATATGTTGATGTTTGAGATATCTTTCTACCAAATGTTAGTTTCGACATAGGTTACGTTTGGCAAGGTTGTTGATACCTAAAGTGTATAGATTATCTATATTCAGAAAGAAGTAGGATCTTAAATATTAATAACAGAAATCGTGCATTAATAACAGAAATCGTGCATGTAAACGTCTAATATCCTCGCATGATTTCCTATGAGACAATGTCCTGTGAGGGTCCCTACTAAGGTCCTCATTTGAAGTCTCCTAAGTTTTATAATATTCTTGGACAGACGTAGATTTAGCATTGACCATGCTTGCCTAGCAATTGCACAGGCATTGACACTAATCCATTTTTGATTTACAGAACTGACTAGTGCGTCCTTAATAAGAAGCTTGCAAGTTGCGAGAGGAACCCCCCGCAAAATTACTTATGTTTGGCATACAGCTAACCTTCTCTTGCAAGTTGGTCAGCCCTACAGTTCCCTGGCATATCTCTGTTGCGTGCGTAAGATGATACGATATTGTTTGGCCATCTCATTAAGAGATTGGCGACAATGTAAGACACTCCTTGATGTTATTTGGAATGCATCGAGGGCCCATAGGGCAACTTGGCTGAGTTTACTCCTAGATCACACCTTTCTGCCCACCTAGAAGTACATATATCCAGAGCATTTTGTATTAGGTTTCTTAATCTAGATACAAATTTACCAGAGACAGCAATAACAACATTATCGGCGTAAGCTATTACCTTATAGCCCACCGATTTCAGTATTAACAGAAGTTTTATGTTCCATAAAAACGGTGAGAGGATTCCACCTTGCGGTGTGCCTCTACTCACCAATCTGTGGGCACCGATTCTCGTAGATTCGCTTCAATGATTTTGCCATTTAGCATTTTGGCTACCAAGCCCGGTTCTAACCCAAGATCAGTGAGTGCCTCCCCTTCAACATTGTTAAAGGCTCCTTCAATATCAAGAAAAGCAACTAAAGTAAATTCCTGTTTGTGCAGTGAACTCTCTGCCCTGTAAATAAGGTTATGTAGAGGTGTCTCTACCGATTTCCCTTTCGTGTATATCGTAGTTTTGGCATAAGGTGTCTAAGAAATATTTAAAGCTCTTAAAAAATTTTAAATTCAAACGCCGTTCATTTCCATCCCAGCTTAGATTCTTGTTTACTCTTTTATTCTAAATTGCTTTTGCTTAGATTACATCTAAAATTTTACTTTGAACTTAATGGATGTTAAAGATGAGATGTAATTAGATACTCAATGCTATAGTCGTTACTGGTTCATTTTAATGTCCGCACAATTAATATTTTATGTATTTTTTTGCTCATAATTGTGAATTCAAATTTTATAAAAAACAAAATTACCGCAAAAATACGGAAAAAGTAATTAAAAAAATTAAAAAGTTCAAAAGAATGCATATGTACATGTGTAAGTATGTATGCGTTTAACAATATCAAACACAAACTTTTTATTTTAATATTGTAGAACACGAATATTAATTGTATATTAATTACAAGCAATTTTACAGCATTTTATTATATTTAATACAACCAGTTAAAGAAGTTGAAAATAAGCAAAATTAATGACTTGCTCTAAATGTTAAAATGTTAATGTTGTATAAAATGAATTACCCTAAAAACCACTTTAAATTTATGCTTACACAATATAGGGTCATTCTAGTTCGAGTAGGTTTTTGGCAGCAGCCATAGTTCGACTACATCTCTTTGTTATATAGGAAATCTAAAATTTAATAAATGAGTTCAATTTGGCTCAGGAGCCATATAAAAATAACTATAATCCACTACGAAAGTGAGGAGGCTGTAAAAACTATATTTCGTTCAGCAATTTGCGGATCTTTAAGTGATGTTAGACTCGAAATTTTCGCCGCTGTGGTAGAGACTTTAAATATCCGTTATCAAGAACATTTTTTAAATTCTTTAGTGCGATCAAGTTGGTTGCTTCCTTAGTCTGTAATCCGATCTGTTAAACTCATTTCTATCGAATCGAAAGAGTGCAGCGGAGCTTCATTCTTTTTGCTCTCAAGCCACTTCATTTTTCTTGATCCTTTGTCGCCTTTACGGCCCATTGTATGCTTTTAGGAATGAAGTCACATGAATTGAGAAGAACCTTGCAATCGCTGTGCTTTGTCTATGAACTCATTTCTGCTCCCAATAATTGGCCAGAACCGCTTGAGGTTATAAGCTTCAATGATACGCAACGAACACTACGCTTTCAGTTGCCATTTCACATAAAGCTAATTAAATGAAACTGTCATTTTGTTTAACCTACAGCAAGAGCTCTCATCGAATTCAACAGAATTTTCAGTAGCCTTGACTAAGTTATTGCACTCCTGAGGTCACGTCTTGGCTCAATATTGAATCTTTATACTCGTAGTTTTTCTTACATTCTTATTTAAGTCAAATTTGTTTATCTCGTCTGTAAGGTTTATGTAATCATCGATTTTGTGAACGGAATGAAATAAAATATTGTGGTTATTTTTGGGCATTATAATCATCTAGCAGATCCAGGAGCGAAAAAGTTCATCGAAAATTTTCCCGTCCCGTTCCACCCTTGAAAATACCGCTACTGTAAGAGAAAACATTGAAGATGAATATTCGCCTTACTACGTTTTTGCTTTTTTTTTATCTAAAGGGTTTTCCAATAAAGGGTGTTATTTTGATAAAAGATCAATGGTTTCGTTGCTTGTGTGGCACGTAGCGCTATCTTATTGAAAATAAACGTTGTCCAGATCAATACCATCCAATTCCGGCCATAAAAAATCGTTAATCATCTCTCGATAGCGCGTCCATTCACCGTAACTGTTGCCCCAGCTTCATTTTCGAAAAAATAAGGTTCAATGACTTCGCCGGACCATAAACCGCACCAAACAGTCATACGTTGAGGATAGAGAGGCTTTTCAACAATAACTCTTGGATTTTCTGAGCCCCAGAACCGACAATTTTGCTTGTTGACGAAGCCACCGAGGTGGAAATGGGCCTCATCACTCAAGATGATTTTTCGATGGAATCCCGAGCATTCTCATACATTTCAACGATCCAATCAGCAAAGACACGACGTTCTTGCTGATCGGCCGGCTTGAGTTCTTGTGTTAACTGGACTTTATAGGCCTTAAGACCCAAATCTTTATGCAAAATACGGTGTAATGACGTTTGTGGAATGCTTTATTCCAAAGAACGACGAGGAATGGACAAACCTGGGTTTTCTTCAACACTTTCGGCTACAACAGCAATATTTTCGGCTGTTCTTGAGCGACGTGCACGGGTTTTATTCTTCGCGTCACTAACTTGTACCAATAGCTCGAATTTTTTCACCAATTTCCGTATTGCGGTCCAACAAGGCGCTTCACGATGACCCAAAAATGTTCGAGTTTTACGAACCGTCTCTGCCAAATTTTCACCATTTTTATAGTGAATTTTAATAGTTTCTATGCGACTATTTAAGTGTGTATCGTTCCATTTTAATTAATGGCATAGTTTCTACTTGTCAAATATCGAAAAATGACAGCTTCAAAAGCGACATCTACCGAAATAGCGGGCTATTCAAAATAACACCTATTATTCGAAAACCCTTTATGTTGATAATAATACCATCATAATATGCCTATTGACGTTACATATGTAGTTTCAACAAGACGGCGTGAAATGCGACTCAATTTACGAAACAATCATTTGCTATTTTTTACGAAACACATGAAATAGAGTCAGAAAACTCCCCTTTTATAACAAAAAAGCGACATTAAAAAGTGTTTTGAGTTGACAAAACTTTTGTGGTGGAAATCGGCTAGGGCTTTTGAGCGACTTGAAATATTAATATTTTTGTTGTAAGAAATAATATTAAAATAATATCAGTGAGCGGCCATCCACTTCAGGTTTGTAAATTAGTAATAAAATTAAGTTTTGACTTTATCATTTCAAGTTCAAACCTTCTTCACCCAGATTTCGTCACGCACGAAACGATGTCAGAGTACTCCTCCATTTTAATGGTTTTTCTTGCATCGCACTTTTTTCCATGTAAGACGCTAAAGAATTATTAAATTCGCATGAACTTAAATATTGTATTTTATTTTTGTTACTAAAAAAAAATAATTTGAATAAATTGTTGCCAATGAAGTAGTTTTTTGTTAAAAAAAAATTGCCAACTTAGTTATTATTTATTATATAATAGAAGAGCTTCTCAAACAATATATAAATAATGAATATCTTAGTTTCGGGAGTAACCTCCGGGTACCAGGACTATAATAACAATATCCCGGGATTGTAAAAATAAAACAAAAATACATCCCTAGCGCCAGCCTTAGCAATCAAGCTCAGATAAGCACTTTTATAGAACCAGTCCCACCTTTGCTTCTTTATTTTCGTTTAGATTCATTTATCACTTTTAAGCAACTTTATTTAAATATATAAAAACGCAAAAAAAAATCGCTGAAGGATAATACAAAGTAAAAAAATAAAAAACTGTGAAAATCTCTTGGCTTTTCGATCGAACGAAAATAGAAGTTCTTTCGAATTGGCACATGGATGTTTCGATATAGTTTTTTTTTTGTTTCACGTTGCCTAAAAATAGACGCAGTTTAGAAGGCTAAACCCACATAGAGGAGAAAAATACGTTTGTATTTTATTTAAAAAATGTCGACATTTTATTTTATTTTTATTTTTTCTCATCTTGAGTATAAATAGTAAAATTTCCTGAATTTGTTGATTGGGATAAATACTTGGAATAGCTCGCTGCAAATATGTACTTATTTGTATGTAATTGCATTATTGTCATATGTGCCAATTAAATCTCTTTACAAATCTCTAATTAGAATAAATTTTAAAAATATTTTAGAACAACTTTGCTTTCAGTTACCCATCAACTTTATACCCTCAATATGTGTTGTGGGACGTAGATTACTTGGGAGCAAAATCATTATATTCTAATTATTTAATTACTACTGATTAGTAGTTAAAATTGCCTCCAGCCGCTATATTGGTTTGTGTTTATAGCAAATCATCTATCATTTTATGGTGTAAGTGCTACTAAGAATCTTTTTGAAATATAAAATAAATTAGATTCTGATTTTTGTAACTCCCTTCAGCTTTTCTAGCTAACTATGACATCCTTATTTTAAATTTGGAAACTCCGTTTTGTATGACAGTCAATTTGACAGGTGGCGCCTGAGTCCTCCTGAGTGTTTCTTGCCATTTCACAATGGCTTAACTTGCGCCAGAACTACGCTCGCAAACTATGTGAATTTATTTAAAAAATGGTGGTTCAATGGGCCGTAACCTAGACTTAAGCTTCGGGCACTTTAGTATTCCTAGAAACTTTGAGTTGATACTCATGGTGTTTGATCAGTGCACATCCTCGTTGGATCCGAGCGGTAACTCTTCCATTCATATTCCTTGCAGGAAAGAGTGGGCGGTGTGCATTCGAAATTAGTCGGGAAACGCCTGACTTCTAACTGCTCGAGAAGGGATCAAGAAATGAACTTCCAGGCTGAGCTTCGTTAGAGCCAGCCGCGGTGCCCATTTATTCGTAAACAACACAGAAAGATGCCTCGGTCCATCGATGCAAACATCAGAGTTGTCATATCCTAATCCAAAAATAAAAATCGAATCTTTCACGTCCAAATTCAAAAACAAAATCGCGTTTCTTAAGTTGAGAGAGATTCTACTTGTTCCCTGCCTTAACCAACACTCAACCATGGAATCGAAATTTAAAATTATTATTACGATTTATAACTTCCACGATTTGTATGATAAATATCTTTACATTCCTTCGAAGATCATTGGAAAGCAAAATGGAGACGATGTCTCATTTAGAGTGAACTTCTAATTTCATGCGTGATTTCAAGACTTTAAATTTCTAATGCCGACTTTTTGATGATTCAGCACTCAATAACTGATCTATACATTTTTATAACTATTGAAATTTAGTTCAGATTTCTCTCCAACAGCTCATTTTGCACCCGTAAATAAAAATGTTTTCGTTTATTATTCTGAGTCACATTCATAATAAAATATCTTCGATCATTAAAAAAACCAAAGACGCAAAGACTCGTTAACTTGTAACTGCAAAAGTCCATATATTACATAAAATCATCTACACCCAACAAACAGTTGGATTTGAAATACGTCTGAGAATGATTTGATCTCAAAAACATCAGTTAAAAATCAATTTAGTGTGGATGGCGAATTATACCTTTTTCAAAAAGGAGGAACGGCATGCTGTTACTGTTCCTTTTTTTCTTATCATCCCCTTTCATTGCTGGTGTCTGTTCACTTTCGCTCTGGGGCTTTTTTCATTCAGCCGTACGCTACCGAAACGCCCTGAATTTATATACTTCCGAGAACGGTCACTTCGGCAGCATTCCCTAAACATTTCTAGATTTTTTAATAATAACCATAAAGCAAGAAAATTTATTGAATAACAAAAATCTTCAAAAAACAAAAATAGTTTTACTGATTGCTTAACTAAGTCAGCAGTAGTTAAGAGTATTTTTTCTGTTTGCTGTGAATTTTCAATTTAAGAATTATTGAAAGCAAGCATTTTGAGCTGAGCATTTGAGAGCTGAAATTTTCCCAAAACTCGTTTGGAATAATTTGGAAATTGTGCTTGCTGGGTGCACGCGCTCATACTCGTATGTATGGCATGGCACACTACAGCTATAAATGCCTTATATGAATCAGTTTAATGTTAAATAGAATAAGGTTGACAACAAAGTAAGATATATGTATTAGGTATATTTATAGCTGTCATCATGGGGCAATCAAATGTCATGTACTGTGTTCCATTATCGATGTTTAACAAACTATAAACTAATGATTTCGGCTTCTTGGCCGGGTCATGTCGTCCGAGTGGATATAGACGCTCCGGATCTCAAAGTATTCGATGCGATGCCAGCTGGTGATAGCAGAGGAAGAGGAAGGCCTCCTTTGCGTTGGAAAGATGAGGTGGAAAAGGACTTGAACTTGGTTGTTTAACTGGTGCAGGTTAGCACGAGAAAGAAACGACTGGCGCGCTTTGTTAAACTCGGCCAAAACCGCATAAGCGGCAATAGCGCGGTTATAAAGAAGAGTAGAGTAGAATGGGGTAAGATAGGTATGGGGGCACAATAGGTAGGTGGGGTTTTCGTCGCACCGTTTTTGCAGAGATCACTTGTCTTATGTGAATTGAATACGTGGTGGGGAACAACGTTCGCGACTGTCATTTCGGCCGTCACCATTGATTAGTTATCCTAGTTCTGGCGTCGTTTAGTTTTTTTGTGAGCTTTTCTCCGACATAGCATTTTTTTTATTCTACGGTGCAGTGCATTTAATGTATGTAAATATTTTTCAGGTGAGTTTTATTTTACGTAGAAAATAATGCTGAACACGAATAATGTGTCAGTTTTTTGATATTTTTGTTTTTTAGACACAAACATAAAACATGTGCTTGGGGGCACTATAGGTCAGCCGTCTGGGGGCATTATAGGTCACTACTTTTAATGGAATAAAATAAATTTTAATTGTTTTTGCAGCAAAATGGTGCGTAATTATGTGCGAAAAACGCCGAAACGAAGTGAAGAGGACGTAAAAAACGCAGTCGCGGCAGTCCGAGATCGCGCTAGTGTTCGATCAGCCTCTAAACAATTTAAAATTTCGTTCGAAACATTACGTGCTTGCGTGATGAATTAAAGAAAAATTCCTAACTTTTATAACATGTGCAGTGTTCATACTCTATAAATAAAGGTTAAAACGTTAATTTCCAAGCCACATATAGTGACCTATCGTGCCCCCCGATTTTGAAAATATCGAGAAAAAGACCCTTTGTCTTATTGAATGCAGCTTCTAAAATATTTAGCCAAACATAAGTCAGTATAACCAAAATGTTAGCAGATAAATAACCTTTCAAAATCTTGCTTATTTTTCAAAATCAATGCAAAAACACCGTTGCAAGAGCTCTCCAAAAAAAAATGACCTATCTTACCCCATTCTACTCTAATAACAAAAATGTGCTAAGAAACGTCAATTGAGGCGCGCTGCGTGTTACTTCCGATAGTATTAAAGTAAAATTACTTCCAACAGAGGAGCTCTATTCGGTTCTAATCGCATTCTTCAATAGTTTCGAACCAGTGCTATATTCGACACATAATATCTAAAGGGTTTTCCAATAACAGGTGTTATTTTGAATAGCCCGTTATTTCGGTAGATGTCACTTTTGAAGCTGCCATTTTTTGATATTTGACAAGTAGAAACTACGCCATTAATAAAAATGGAACGCTAACACTTAAACAGTCGCATAGAAACTATTAAAATTCACTATAAAAATGGTGAAAATTTGGCATAGACGGTTCATAAAACTCGAACATTTTTGGGTCATCGTGAAGCACCTTGTTGGACCGCAATACAGAAATTAGTGAACAAATTCGAGCTATTGGGACAAGTTGCTCCAGAACAGCAGAAAATATTGCTGTTGTAGCCGAAAGTGTTGAAGAAAACCCAGGTTTGTCCATTCCTCGTCGTTCTTTGGAATAAAGCATTCCACAAACGTCATTACACCGTAATTTGCATAAAGATTTGGGTCTTAAGCCTTATAAAGTCCAGTTGACACAAGAACTCAAGCCGGCTGATCATCAACAATGTCGTGTCTTTGCTGATTGGGTCGTTGAAATGCATGAGAATGCTCCGGAATTGCATCGAAAAATCATCTTGAGTGATGAGTCCAATTTCCACCTCACTGGCTTCGTCAACAAGCAAATTTGTCGGATCTGGGGCTCAGAAAATCTAAGAGTTATTGTTGAAAAGCCTCTCTACTTACTTTTTCGAAAATGAAGCTGGAGCAACAGTTACGGTGAATGGATTGCGCTATCGAGAGATGATTAACGATTTTTTATGGCCGCAATTGGATGGTATTAATCACACAAGCAACGAAACCATTGATCTTTTACGGGAATAACACCTCTTATTGGAAAAACCTTTACTTGTATAGCTTACCGAACTTTAGCCTAACTCGCACTGGTGATGTTATCAAACATTACCATAGTATGCGAGAAACTCCATTTGCACAGCTTTGGCGTGCCACACCTTAAGTGAAGTGATGAGCAATTGGCGTGGCAAGCTATAGCTGCACAAAATATAGGTTTTACTAGCTCAGCTTTTTCCTGCAGGGTAGTTTAAACAGTAGAGTAGAATCGTATTATTAACGCGGCAAAACATCCATTTGCTCACGAAATTAATTACATTCTAAATAAACAGACGCTAAAGATTTGCCGCCTGACTGTAGTTATAGTAAATGAACAAAAGCAAAATTGAAAAAACAAATAAACAATCTTACAGTTATACCCAAGCGCATACACATTCAACTGCATTTGAAATTTCCTTTTCTGCCTTTTTTTGCACGCGAAACCCTCTTTTTTGTTATTGCAAGCTCTGTAAAAGAGACCCGCCTGAAGTAAAGTTTTGTGGGCGTTTATTTTCTTTTCAATTTTTTGTGATTCACTTTACGTACTATGCCACTTATCATACAATCTAGATACTATTTTTGGCCGCCATAGCCGAATCTCGGTGAAACACCAAAATTAAGAAAAACATTTTTCTAATAGCGGTCGGCCCTCGGCAGGCAATGGCAAACCTCCAAGTGTATTTCTGCCATGAAAAAGCTCCTCATAAAAATATCTGCCGTTCGGAGTCGGCTTAAAACTGTAAGTCCCTGCCTTTGTGGAGCAACAACAAGACGCACGCCGCAAATAGAAGGAGGAGCTCGGCCAAACCCCAAAAATGGTGTAAGCGCCAATTAAGCATGTATGTAAGTATCATTTCTTGGACATTTGTGTAGGAAAATTAAAAGAGGAGATTAAATAATATCGATCTGTACATATTTTATACCAAATTTACGGAAAGTGCATTTTCCCATGCGAGTTCAATGGTAATTTTCAAAGCGTTAGCGTTTGGGTAATAAATGCTATATAAATATTACTCGCACCTAAAACATGAGTCATTTGTTGAGAAGACGATTTATTTTTTTTTATTACCATTGCAATTAGTTATATGAGTTATATTTTATGGGTGTTCTGCAGAATTGCTGAGATTTTGCGAGATTATGGGGCTTCTTTCGTTTAAGCCTTGACTTCCTAACGGCATAGTAGGTCAGACAGTACCGAGGCTTCGCTGTTGAAATGCTGTTGAAGTCTATGCATGTGTGACTTAGCATACTTTTGTATTGGGACGGCGAATGATGCGATGCCAAAATCGCGTTCAAGGTATATTAAGGTTAAGATTAAGGTTATAGCGAATATACCAAGGAGCATTTACGGCGCATCTTAATACCTTATTTTGAATTTTTTGGATTTGAAATACGTTGCTGGACCTTAAGCACCCCCAAAGTTGTATTCCATATGTCCATAAAGGTTGCAGAATTTCCTTGTACAGCAGGACTTTGTTGAATATTACTAACTTGGCCTTTGCCCATGAGCCAATAGAGATTTCTTTATTTGATTTCTTCTCTTTTTTTCTTAATGTGATCGTTCCATTTAAGCTTAGCAATTGGAGTCAAACCTAAGTATTTTGCCGTGTAATAATGCGGTATTTGGGCGCCATTTAGATGCAATGGAAGTTATCTCTTTTATTATGAGAAAAATTTATATGGATTGATTTCGATTCGTTAAGTTTAATTCGCTATGTTTTTGTCCACGCAAGACTATCACTTAGAGGGCATTGAAGTTGTGTATTAGCCTCATTTTCTGTGTTACCAACAGAAAGTAAAGGGTGGTTAAATTTCAAGGGCCGATATTGAATGTGAACCACACCTAAGCCTCAAGTTGTTTTATGCATTTCATTCAGACTAACTCAATTTGAACCGTGGAAAGATACACACTCGAACAACGCGTTAAAATTATTCAGGCTTATTATGAAAACGGGCGTTCGAAGAAAATCATCTGCAGTGATGAGGCACATTTTCACCTCAGTGTGATTGCCGAAAAACTAATGCACCCACAAAGAGTGACTGTTTGGTGCGGCTTATGGGCCGGCGGCAGCATTGGGCCGTATTTTTTCCAAAATGAGGCCGGTCAGGCAGTTACTGTGAATAGTGTTCACTATCGTGAGATGATAACGAACTTTTTATGGCCCGAATAGGAAGATATGGATGTAGACGATATGTGGTTTCAACAGGACGAAAGCTAACGAAACAATCGCTCTTTTGCGCGAAAAATTTGATGGCCGATAATCTCACGTCACGGCGATGTTAATTGGCCGCCAAGATCATGAGATTGGACACCGTTGGACTTCTTTCTTTGGGGTTATTTGAAAGAAAAGATGTACGTCGATAAACAGCAACAATTCAAGAGCTAAAGGATGAGATAATTCGGCACATTAACGGCATAGAACCTCAATTATGCCTCAGCGTCATCGAAAATTTGGACCATCGGATGGAGGTGTGCCGTCGAGACCGCGGCGGCTATTTGGCCGATATTTTGTTCCATACGTAATTGAGTCATATCAATATTTTCATAATAAACAGAAATGACAATAATTTTCTAAAAAAATTGTATATTATTTAAAATCAACACCACTTAGCCACACTTTATCAAATCACACTTAAAAAATATAGATAAAATGGGTCCCAGAAAACTTATTAATAAAAAAATGTGTCATCTAAACTAATTTAAAAAAATTTAAACGAAGTTAAAGAAAACTACGAAAACATCATCATTTGCATTTTGCGAACCTTCTCCCACTTTACATATTGTAACACATCTACGCAAGCGGATGTCACATTTGTTCAGATAATACAGGGTGGCACAAAATTAATCTTCCATATTATTTCTGGATAACTTAATAAAAAAAGTAAATGATTTTCAGTGATGGAAATCTCTATTTTGACCTTTATGCGCTGCATTGCTTGTCTGTTTGTATACTGCAGCTTTAAAGTTCAAAAGTGTCAAAATGATTGAGGTATATACCTACAACACCATTTATTATTTTTAATTGTTATTGATGATATACTAAAAAGCTGTATTTAGGAGAAAAGAAGAGGTATTTACCGGAACTTCTATGAAATCTCGAAGACCTAGCCTACGCTGATGATATTTGCCATCCCTCCGTCAAACACACCAACATGCAGAACAAAATTGACGATCTGTCCTCAACCTCTTTGAATTCAGGGCTAAAAATAAATTACGAGCAAACGAAAGCCATCAAAAATTCGATCCTCTAGCAGCCGCCCGTTCCTCTTAAATAGTGTTCAAATTGAGAACGTTGACACCTTTACCTACTTGGGTAGTATCATTGCCGCTGAAGACAGTGCAAAACTAGACGTTATCGCCAGAATAAATAAAGCGAACGGCGCCGAGCTATCTGGTCTTCGAGCAACCTCAGCGTGCATACAAAATTACGGATCTTTAAGACAAATATACTATCAGTTCTCTTGTACGGATCGGAAACCTGGCTCACAAATAATTGAATCGAAAATAAAATTCAAAGCTGTGTGAACAGGTGTTTACGCAGGATATTGAAGATCTGGTGGCCCAACACTATAAATGACGACGATCTATATGAGAGGTGCAAAATCCAGCCAGTAGCTATATTAACATGATAAAACTACGAAAGTGGAGGCGGATTGGGCATACGATTCGCAAGGACGCAAATGAAATCTGTCGTCAAGCATTGAATTAGAATCCATAAGGTGCTCGCAGGGTTGGCCGTCCAAAAATATCTTGGGGGAGAACTGTGAACAGAAGGTGAAACGTCAGGAAAAACTTGGAACGAAATCAAGCTGCTTGCAAAAAATATAATCAGATGGAGGTGTTGTACTGAAGCCATATGCTCCAGTGGAAGAAACAGGAAACGATGATTTTGCACAAATTATAAATCTTCCGATAGAGTGATTAATTTTGCGCCACCTTGCCTACATATGTATTCTCTGTACATTTCTTTATATTAGTGTAACAAATATAGATTTATTTCATTGCTTAACTGTACCGCTTTATCAAATTAAAACGAATCGTAATGGAAGCCGGCTCGCTACGAGTACTTAAAGCAAATCTAAAAACAAATATCTTATTTAGTACGAGAAAAGCAAAAGCCATCAACAAATCATTTGTTCACATTTAAAACATAAATACTAACAAAGTTAAGCTAGAAGTGCATACAAATGCACGTATATGTATGTATGTATGCATGGAAAAGTATACTCAGTTATGTAGTAAATTGTATACGTCCGAATTTTAATGCAATTCTGCCGGTTGCTGCGTCTGGTGGAATGCTATGTAAACTCTCACGATTATCGACTGTAATATTTACTCATGTATGTATTTCGTAAATAGGCTTAAAGTAAAAAATACGGAAATTTAATGATGGGTGGGTATATTCACATTAAATATTCTATATATATATATATATATGTATATATATATTTATGGGTGGGTCCAGGTTTATCAACACGTCACTCAAATGATTAAATGATGAACTTCGACCAAAAGTAATGATGGAATTGATCCTTTCAGGAAATTGATTTTTGACATATTTGGTATTGGCATATTTGATAAACCATCGTACACTATCTCTAGATGTTCCAGACTCTCATTGTTAGTGATAGTTCTGTTTTTTTTTTTTTTGTTCACTATCACTAAATTTTCTGTGCTAATGTATTTTGCAGTTTAACCACCACTGAATAGACAGTTTTTAGTGCAAAAATGCCCAACCCTGCTCATTGAGCATTTAAGTTTCAATTCTGTAGTCATAATAATAGTGTCATTAGCATCTTTGCTTAAGAATAATATGGAATTTGGAAAGAAGAACCGTAAAGAATTGTGCGCGCCAGAAGCTATGAGAAATAGCGAAATTTATTTAATTTTTAATTCTCCTATTCGTCATGGTCATCCACCCCGCATTTTTTATACCATATTCAACACGTCAAAGAAAAACCCGCTAAACCGCAACAAAAACTTTTACCACGTACAAAACTAGTATTCCAATTTTGTTTTTAAATAACTTTTTTACTAAATGAAAAAAAATTCTTATTAAATGCAAAAAAGTTATTTTACTAAATAAAAAAAGTTATTTTCAGTGATAGAAATTTTTGTTTTGACCTTTACGCGCTCCTTGTCTATTTATATACGGCAGCTGTCTAGTTCTCAAGTGTCAAATATGATTGACGTACGACGTAATTTGCAAAAATTATAAATCTTTCGATAGAGTGATTAATTTTCCACCACCTTATGCTTAACCTTAGAACAAAGTTATCACTTCGCCTTAATGCGTAAGTAGCATTTAAAAAGTGGTAGCCGAATGTTGTTGTTGTTGTAGCAGCTTACTAAATCCTGTCAGTGCGGTGTACTCACCGATAGCCGCCTATTTACTATATTATAATTTATGAAATTTCCTGAAGCATAAGGGATACATTTACGAGAGGCTCTTAGAAGGACTATTTGTGGCTCTCGATAAATGTCCTCGACTTGCCTTAGGACATAACCTATTCAGAATCAGAAGATGACGAGTGGGTTACAAGACTTAATGTTTTTGACTGATGTCATGAACCATTTGCAAACACTGAGCTTACAATTGAAGGACAAAGATAAAATTATATCTGACCCACGCAGGGTATGTACATATATAATATTCAGTTTCCAAACTAAATTACAACTTTTTCAAACGGACATTGAAAATATGAAATTTTGTAATGTTCAGAACCTGAGAAACTATTAACGGGATATCAGCACACTTTCTAGACCGACGGATCCAAAACCAATGATGGTAGCGGATCTGGATGCTACTTAGA
This sequence comes from Anastrepha ludens, assembly GCF_028408465.1. Lineage (NCBI taxonomy): Eukaryota > Metazoa > Arthropoda > Insecta > Diptera > Tephritidae > Anastrepha > Anastrepha ludens. The sequence goes on from NC_071501.1 coordinate 116,145,551, forward strand.
GAAAGCCAGTACTCCTATGCCACAGGATAGATGGCCACGGTATTATTAACGGAAGTCTATGCCTGAATAATTGAGAAAAAGTGGCGAGGTAGCAATATTGGAATTTTTAGTGGCAGTCAAGTTGCACTGAAAGTCCTTGCTAACCCACGCTGCTCTACGAAATTACTCGGTAAATGTAAGACAAAACTGAACAGTGTTGCAAAACACAACAAAGTTAGTCTTATTTGGGTGCCTGGACATTGTGGTATTACAGGGAACGAGTTAGCTGATAAACTGGCTAATCAAGGGTCTACAAATATGCCACTAGGCCCTGAACCCTTTCTAGGTGTCAATTCTGCATCGATTCAACTATGGTTTGACGACTTCAAGAGGTCTACCCATAGAGGACGTTGGTCTGGGTTGAACTCGTGCCGAGTAGCCAAGTGCTTTGTGAGAGAACCAAACAGGAAAATAGCGAGCTTTCTCCTAAAACTTAGCAGAAAGGGCAACAAAGCCTGTGGTCAGCATATGGCTGCCAAGGGGGTCGTCGACAGCCCCATATGACTATCCTGTCTTGCGGATGACGACACTGCAAAGCATTTTATCCGTAGCTGTCCGACGTTTTCTAGAATCAGACTTAGGATATTGGATTGCGATAAATTTTATATGGATAAAGTTCATAACATTCCTTCATACTAATTCATCAATGAATCCAAGAGATTTGTGTAAGAGTGACCTAATGACTAATTTTTCCATCTTACCACCCACATTTTATATTTCCTATCTCTATTCTTCTATTGAAATCTATCTGGGTGTAGTACAATGGTCTTCCAAATGAGTGCTTCGACTTGTCCAACCCCAACAAATCGCATCTAATCTAATCTAATATTCCTCGAACTAAAAACAGTTGTTCCAATATTAAACAAGAAAGCCAGAACGAGTATATAAAAAAGCTGGAAGGAATATGAACGGTTTTCCAAAATAGATTTCAAGACTTGAAATGTATTAAATCGTATCTTGATTTTTTTCTGAACCAATTGAAAATATTATAAATCAAGGTGAGTTTTCCATTTCCAACATAAATATGACTTGAAAAATCAAGACCTACAATTAAAGATATGTCGACATCGGTTACTGAATTTTGGAGATTTGTACCCGAATCGAAATATCCTGAATTTTTTATTTTTTTAATTATTTATTTATTTACTTCAATCTACAGAAATGTTCTTACAGATGAGATCGTACCAAGGTAACATAGAGAGATTTCAACGTTTGCGGGACTTTAAAATCGGTGGAATTTCTTCTGATGAAACCAACCATTGCAAATACTTTAGATATCACAAAATCAATACGTTTAGTGAATGAAAGTTTAGTATCAAAAATAATACCAAGATTTTCATTTCCCACTTCCTACTTAGAATACAGTTATTTAATTTGTAGTTAACAGAAAATTAATTTGGCTTCCTGGTATATGTTAAAATGAAACTTTTATTGACATTCAGAAATAAATGGTTTGATGAGCACCAATTTTGAAAGGCATCGAAATCCGACTGTATTATTTGACTATCTGTTAAGTCATGTACCCCTTGGGGAAGTTTTATATCGTCCGCAAGCATTAAACAGTTTGCAAACTTGAAATGTTTAGGCAAGTCTTTTATAAAAATAGTAAACAGCAGTGGCCGCAATGAGTTCCTTACGGTACCAGACGATGCATTGACTACGACTTTAGACACAATGGGTCCAATTTTCGCTAGTAGTCTCCTACCTTTTAAGAAACTGGCGAAGAACTTCAAAAGAGATTTCCTCCAATCCCATTGTGTTCCAACTTATACAAATGTATTGAGTGGTCCACCTTGACAAAGGTTTTCGAAAAGTCTGTATAAGTTGCGTCTAATTGGGAACAGTTTTTAAACGCACTTATTATTTGATTTGTAGCTAAAACAAGACTAGAGCACTTTCTGAAAAAATTGAGCAAATAAGTCACATGAACTTTGGGTACTATCAGAAACATTTCCATCATATTCTAGACTAGCAGAAAAACCGGTAGAAAAACCGGTGTTTTGGTTTTAAGGTAATTCCAGAAACTCGGTGGATTGGACTTTAGTCTCGTTTCAATAGAAAGCATATATTGCGTGAATAAAAAATTGTGAAAGGAGTTGAACTCCTTCATCAACTTAAGAAATTGGGCATAGTCGTATTTCGAATTACTGGCCTTAGACAACACAGCGTTGTCTCCACAGAAATGCAAACGCTCAGAGCGGTTTGTGGGCGCACAAGGCTTGATCACATCAGATGTTCAAGACATCTGCAAATGTAGCCGAACACATCGGAAAAAGTGGCAAAAACATGTAAAGAAAATGGGACCTGTCCGTATAGGCAGAGTCGCAATGGAGAATAAACCAATTGCCAATATACCACCTTGAAGACCACTGAAACGATGGCATGAGTGCTGGACGTCTGAATCGCAAAATGATTGAATTGTGTATATATATTAAATTGTTTACCATAAGATTGTTTGTATAATTTTAAGAATTGTATTTTATAATGGATAAATTTCCAACATTAATAACAAAATATAATCTTAAATAAATTGGAAGAAAAGAATTTATAAAAGCGGGTAGAAAAGCTTATATTGACGTATACCGCCATAGTAAGACCGATTATGTCATTGGGAGCATTAAACAAGCAGTACAACGTTGGGCGGCTAACAAGCGTTCACTGGGCAGCCTGCGCAGGAATAACTGGAGCTATCAGATCGTGTTCAATAGAAGCACTTAATGTCATGCTCTACCTGTTACCAATAGACTTACAACTACGCCAAACAGCAACGAATACCGCCTTCAGAATAAAAGAAGGTAGTTTTTGGAATGCTAGAATGTTTGGTCGCAGTATTTTCTTAGATAGCCCAAGGCTTTTTGCCAACTCATCAGATTTTTTTACCGCTACTCGAGATTTTAGAATAGAGTTTAAGGTAAAGCTGCCCACGCGAAAGGAATGGGATTTGAATTCAGAAGTCAAAGAGAATACAACTGCACTTTACACTGACGGATCCAAGATGGATTCCGGCGCCGGTGCCGTTATATATTAGAAAGGCCTCGAAACTTCCAAGTCTGCTGCTACGAAGTGTTTCACTATCTGTGTGAATGCCAAAGAATGGGTGCCCTACGACATAGAAAGCAAGGTGGAACTCTCAATGGTCAACTTGAAAGAATTTGCAGTTACGAAAATAGACGACCTAAGCAGATTCAAATCAAATCAAATGGCTTGTCTAATAAAAAGTAGTAGTTCTACAACTGGCGTATCAAAATGGCATCTTTTGTGCTAATTGGGTCTGGGCTGTGTCACTCAGGCAACATCTCACCTCCACCACCACCGGACTTGGTTAGTTCTAAAATTATTCATTGCATCGTTTTTGAAGGACCACAGGTTTGAATGTATCTTTACTTAATCCTACACGAACAAATTTCATATAATAAGGCCTTCTTTTATGAATTTTGTTTTTTTTTTTAAGAAAAATATTTTTTGTTTTCAGATCCGTGCAAGAGCGAAAATTCTGTGTCAAAAGATTTTAGTGAGCCGCGTTATTTCAAAATCGCGTAAAAAAAGACCGTGTAAAAAGAGAGTTGGATGCAGTTTGCACTTGCATTTACGTCAGTAGACGGAAGGTCGTGTCTCCTGCCATCTTCGTAGTAGTTCTACAGTAGTTAGTTTTCTTCAACATCGTCTATATGTCGAAGCTAGAGAAAACAGCGAAATTTGGTTAAAAGAATCGAAGCTCAGTCTAAGCCTTTCAATGATGTATGCGCCCCATTAAAGTTATGAAATTATTGATTATTTTTATATGTACATATATATTTATTAAAATTGACAGGGGTGATATATGTACTTATGTAGTTTTCGCAATTTTTTTTAATTTTTTGCTTATTATTTATGTTATGCTTATAGCGGCAGGCTAATCACCCACCCTGTCAGAAATCAAAATAGATTAACGAAGCCAACGCAAGACTGAGTCTTGTCGAGGCCCTATGCTCCCGAGAGGAGTGAACAAGAAAACAAATTTATGTTAAAAAAATGTCTCAAGACATTTTCCAATTATAGTAGAATTTTTATTGGAAACTCCCCTTTGTGTAATGCTTGGTGAGAGCGACGTTGACTCACTCATTTTACAAAGTAATTTTTTTTAATTGTTCATTTTTCATTTGCGCACATTTTCTTCTTTTGTTTTAAATTATTATAAATAAAATAAAAGAAAAATATTTGTTGCAGTACTCACAGTAAAAAATATAATATTTCAAAGGAACGGTCATCAAAGCCAAGAACGGCGCGTGTCAACAATTATTAGATGCAGATGTTTTGTTTTTAGTATTAGTTTTGTTTTAAGATTAACTGCATAAATATATGTTTGTATGTATTAGCCGAAACAATTGTTCAAAATTTAAAACACTTCTGATATTTACTCATAAACGTACATAAGTATTTCGTATATAACGCACCGAACTTTGACCTTCTTATCTTTCGTAGTTGATTGCGGTATTGTCTTTTTGGCGCCTAGATGCAGTAATCGAACTTCTTAAAGCATAGCAATCAAACCATGGTAAGGAGTTTTACCAACACGCGATCTACATTTATGATTTAATAGAATCGAACACCGGCTCCTGTTTCCTTTATTCTTAATATTTCACTTGATAAACGGACGGATTTTTATTTCCGTATCTTAAAACGACTTGTTTGTATAAATTCAATGTTTCGTAAAGTACTTATATACAAATCTACGTACAATCTGTATTATTACCGAGAAGCGTGTTCTAGACGCGTCAAACGCTTGATAACGACTGTGCCTGCTGCTGCCTGTTGAATTGCCTTTGTGTTTACTCTGGGCAGTGGCGTTCGGAAGCATTGCTGGCTGTAGTCGTCGTCATCGTCGCTGCTGCTGTCAACGCAGCCGCAATCGAAATCGGATTCTTAACGATTGTACTATGAATGGGAGGAATATTTGTTCACATGTGCAAGTACAAATATGTTGATAGTTGTAATAGTTGCATAGTGTAGCCACATACTCACACAGCGGGGTTTTGTTTCTGATTATTGTTGCTCTTTTAGCAATAATGACCCAACAAACAATTCGTTTACGCACTTTGTTCATCATTACTCATAGTTCATTCAATCTGTATGACCGGCTGCAAGATGGAATCGGGTCGGTAATTTTTTCCGATAATCAAGACGCTGACGACACCATGGACGCTAGTCAACTCCTACAAGATCAAATCTCTTGGGTGTGCAGGTAACATTTCTCTGATCTGGGTTCCAGGACATAGAAACATATATATTTATTCCTCTCGGAAACATAGGGCCTCAACAAGACTCGGTCTTGCGTTGGTTTCGTTAATCTGTTTTGATTTCTGGATCGCACAGATGGTTGAGGACATCGCTAAATTTCGTGTGTCTGCACTATTACCGCGGTCGCCCGTTTCCTCTGGCTGGCTCAGTTGCGCAATGTGTAACTGTGTGTTAGGTAAATTTGGAAAAGTTCGAGGACTGTGCTTTACATGGGTTTCGAACCCACAACCTCTGGGACGGCAGACTAGTGAAATTACGCTAGACTACCGAGGCCGCATAGAAACATATAGGGAAATAATTTTGCTGAAGAGCTTGCCAGAAAGGAAACTGAATTGGTATCAGGGAACCCCTACCTGGCCATCAGCTTACACCGGACAGTGGTTATTTGGGAACTGGACAACTTATTTCTCATGAAAGCGCAGAAAAGATGGAGCTCCATTTCGAAAACCCTTTGGTCTCAGTACAATAGACGGAAGACTCATAAAGTCCGGGGAACTCCACGCCATTCAATCTCCAAATTCGTAACTGTATTTACTGGTCATTGGACGATCGGCACACACGCAGAAAATCTAGGTTTACAATTTAACCCCCATTGCAGAAGCTCTGGGGACCATTCAGGAATGGAGACCGTTGAGCGCTTTCTCTGCAAATGTCCGGATTTGGCAGCTAGACGATTAAGGTCAGTGGGTGCTCCTTTCTTTGACAGCCTGAGGCAGTGCACCAACCTAAATCACATCAATATTCTCTATTACATCAACTGCTCTGGCTGGCTGTAGACATCTGTCTATTAAAGGTCCCATAATGGTATCGAAACTTTGGAAGTGCCAGAATGGTACTTCCACCATTTCCGCCAGAATGTGATAATTATTGGATCACTCCAATTTCGGATTACTCTTTCCAATCAATCTTGCCGTATGGCGCCAATAGTGGCTTGAAGAAGTGGGTTAAAATGACCATGAACGGAGTTTTCAACAGAATATCGTAGCCATTCATACAGCGAGAAGAGTGAAGGACGCCTCATCAGATGTTCTCATGCGTTCTGCGGCGATCCTCTTCAACACCAGATTAAAGAAGTCGCACGACAGCGAGTCACCCTGCCAGAAACCTCGTTTGGTATCAAACGGCTCGGAGAGGTCCTTTCCAATTCTGTTGGTGCTGCTGGTATTGAGCAACGTCATTTTGCACAGCCGTATTAGTTTCGCGAGGATACCAAATTCAGACATCGCGACATACAGGTAACTCCTTTTCGTGCTGTCGAATGTAGCTCGACAAAAAGATGGTGTGTGTCGATTCTCCTTTCATGGGTATTTTCCAAGATTTGGCGTATTGTGAATATCTGGTCGATGATGGACAAATATTTATTTATAGAAAATTTGTTTATTTTGGAACAGACCTTCTTGTTAACTGAGTTGACTTATATTTTCAGACTCGTCTGCTGAGATTTGATAAGCTGAGTTTTTTTTCACACAACACCAACATCCCGTTTTAACTATTGAAAAAATCTGTAAACATACAATATATGTATGGTATGTATGTATGTATGCATACTCGTTCAAAGTTCGATAAGGACCAACAACTCTTTGCACGATTACGTGGGCCGCTTGATAATTTGGGTATTTTTTTTGTTTTTAGTTCTAAACTAACACATTAGAAAAGCCGGTCAGCGCTTTGATGTAAATAAATATTTATGTATATTAAATATTTTGAAATATCAGTCAATCAAGATTAATAATAATAATCAGATGTGTCAGTTTCAGTCAGTTTCTCCTCCGATTTAGTTTTGATAATACCGAGTAAGATTGAATCGATTATTTTAAGTCCGATAACCAAAGCATTTTGAATCGCCTGTTGTTCATAACCGCAACAATTACCTGAAACATAAACATAATTTAATTTTTTGTGGTGGTCGCTGCGATGAACACCAGCTGTGTATTGAGTATTAGAATGATTTGAATATAACAGTTGTTTGGTTTTAAAAATTTGGTGTAGTCCTCATCGGCTATAACACTGTGTAACAAAAAAAACACTAAATATACTTTTACGGAGACGTAGCACAACTTGTAGATATAGAAAAACTAAAACAAATGGTATGGGAGAAATTTCCAATACACCCCGAAAATCTCATTTTATGGCCAAAAACCGTTTTTCAGTAGGTTGATGTGAACAATCACTCTTAACTTCGCCAATTTCCATCCGATTTATAATTTTTTTTTTCAGTTCGAAAGAACAAAAACAAGCCTTTTTGACAGTGTGTTCATAATTTTTTTTAATTGAAAATTGACGAGACTGTAGTTGTAAGTTTTTGGAATTTTTGGTTTTTTTTTCATTTTTTCAACTTTGACATCATTTTTACGATATTATCCGATATTGAGGATTTTTTTAGTGCATATTTTATTGTGATGAAAATGCATAGAGTTATGTGAGTTAAAATTTTTTTATAATAACGAACTTCTTTTTTAATCAATGTACAGTGTGAACTTAGGTACACTTGGGAGCGTTTTCATATTTCTATTATAAAAGAAATGCCTGATAATAATCTCAATCAATTTTCTTTTATCTGCGGTTTATTCGCGGATTGAAAGCATCGTTTGAAACTGATTGAAGGCCACAACGATTTTTTTTGCGTATACCACCTTTAGTATGAACCGCAATTCACGTGACCCAATTGTTCTGCAAAATTTGAAAAATTAAAATCAAAAAGTTGCTACGAATTTTGAATTACTTATCTGCTCCCATTATATTTTATCATCCAAGATGCTTGCGTTTCAATTTGAACAATGGAATATGCTGAAGGAAGATTTCAGAATCTCGCTAGTCGGCTAAAGTTGATGATAGAAATTCTTTGAAGCAAATTTATAACGCTGGAGCAGACAATAGCAGCATACAAAAATTTGGAAAAAGGGTTTCGTTTTATAAACTACTCAGCATATTAGTGGCAAATAATAATCAGCCACTTTATAGTATTAAAAATACAAATAAAAGAGATTCAACAAATAGTCTTGATTCAAACAGTATTTTTGAGATATTTTCGAAAGTTCTAACCAGTTCTGTTGTATGCAGTACAGTACCGTACCACACCGTACTCTTATGTATTCATATATACTCCAATAAATACATGGTGGCCCATATAGCGTTTGCTTTTTGAACCACCTATTTTTTTTGAGAACGGTAACACAAATGACATGTCAAATGTGTTCATAATTTACTTAAAGGTTTGACATTTACAAAATGGGATGCTATACGCTTGAACAAAATTGGGAAATATTGAAAACCTATTTCCAAAGTGGTGAGTCTTCTTCTTCTTTTCTGATTTTCACATCGGTGGCTACGTCAATAAGCAAACTTTTCGGATTTGGGGCTCAGAAAATCCACACTTTACTGTAGAGAAGCAAATGCATCCACAACGAGTCACTGTTTGGTGAGGTTTTTGGTCTGGCGGCATCATCGGGCCATTTTTTTTCGAAAATGAGCGAGGAGCCGCGGTTACAGTAAATGGCGAGCGTTACCGTGACATGCTCAACGAGTTGTTTCCAAAAATTGAAGAGGATGGCATGGACGACATTTGGTTTCAACAGGACGGTGCAACTTGTCGCACTGCCAAAGTTACACTCGAACTTTTGGCTACCGTTTTTGAAAACCGAATAATCAACCGAAATTCCGATATCAATTGGCCGCCTCGGAGCTGTGATTTAAGCCCGTTGGACTATTTTTTGTGGGGAGCCGTTAAGGACAAATGTTATGCGAACCAGAGACGATTGATCCTTTAAAACACGAACTCGAAGTTGCCATTCACGAAATTGGAGCCCAAACAATTGAAAATGTGCTTAAAAATTCATTCATAAATGACATTGTTCAATCTTCAAAATAAAAAAAAGATTTGAAAAAATATTGATAAAAATAAAATATTTTTTTTATAGCCGATTCAAAAAGCAAATATTACATGGCCCAACCTATATTATGTATCAATATAATAACGCATCAAAACACGCCCTAATTCCTGTTCAGCGTTAGTTATACCTACATGCCAAATTATAAAAAAAAAAAAAAAAAATCCTAAAACTCACACAACTTTATGAATTTTAATTCAATTACAGTCAAATATTGCTCATTCGACGCAAAATTAAATTTACTATAACAGTAGTTTACTGAAAAAACCCCTTAATATCGGATAATATCGTAAAAATAACGTCAAAGTTGAAAAAATAGGTAGAGATAAAATAAAAAAATTCCAAATACAGTGAAATTCCTTATAACCGGACACTCACCGTCGCAGTGTTTTTGTCCGGCTATGGGAGATGTCCGCTTATAAGGGATGAAGTCACAAAATATATACCACACAAAGAAATTTTTGGAAGTAAAGAATATTTTCATTCCTTAGTATTAACCGCCCACGCATTTTTCCGATTTAAGAGCGAGGGTTTTGTCAGGTAAGACACGAAAAAAAGCCCACTTTCGTCTGCGTTGTAAATGTCTTGAGGCTTGTAACCGGTCAACAGAGATGGCAGTTTTGTCCTAAACTGTTCGACACCATCCTGGTTTACATCTGCAGCTTCACCAAATACGCATTTGAAAGCAACATTATTCCTTATTCGCCATTTGTTTAACCATCCATCTGAAGCATTAAAATTAGGTACACCCAGTTTGCCTGCTTTTTCCATTGCCTTTGCTTTCAAAATGGGACCAGAAATCGGAATGTGTTGACTTCTAGCCTTAGCGAAACAATTAAAACACATCTTGTCTATTTCAGAGCCGCCTTCTTTAAGAAAGCTTCGCTTTTGATGAACATTAACTTCAGACTCCCATTTAGAACGAATATTTTTATTGATTTCAGCAGCTTGTGTTTTGCCAATATTGAACTTGGAAATTGAATGGAATTGAAATTTTTGGGCTCATTATACTTTACCTTTTTGCAATTCCACGTACTGATAATTTATCTTTTTCGACAACATTAATAATTTCCATTTTTTCTTTAATAGAAAGTACCTTCTTTTTCGGCGCCATATTATTACGAACTTTGAACGCAACCATTCGCATGCAACTGACTTAACAAACTGAATTAAAAACTACTCTTAATTTAAAACACAGGGTTTGAATGTGTGCATACATTTTAAAAGGGGAATCACCTATTTCATTTTTATAATGAACAACAAAGCTTGCTTGTGATATTTTTGAATTTTGTCCGTTTATGAGAAATTTTTTTATGAAAATGGTTTGAAATACTTTGTCCGCGTCCGGTTATTAGAGTGTCCGTTTATTAGGTTGATATTTGTATGAAAAAATGAATGAAAAACCAGTGTGCCCAAAATTTGTCCGGTTATTGGAGCTGTCCGGTTATAAGGACTGTCCGTAATGGGGAATTTCACTGTACTTGCGTCTACAGCCTCGTCAGTTATCATTTTAGAAAAATGTTCAACAGTCTATCGGAAAGGTTTGTTTTTGCTCTTTTGAACTAAAAAAAAATTAGAAATCGGATTAAAATTGGCGAAGTTATAAGTGATTGTCCTCATCAACCTTTCGAAAAACGGTTTTTTGGCCATAAAATAAGATTTTGGGGGTGTATTGGAAATTTCTCCTATACCATTTTTCTTAGTTTTACTATACCTACAAATTGTGCTAGGTCTCCATAAAAGTATAATATCACTGTCGCACAGTGTTATTGTTTTTTTTTTTTCTAAGTCATAATTCACTAATGTATGTAAATGTTTTTTACTTACTTAAGAAGTTTTAGTTCTTTTAAGATATGGATATTAAGTTGGATTTGTTTATCCTGTGAACAAAGTAAGGAGAAAGGCCCATACATTTCATTAATCATTTTAAATCGTCAGAAAGGTACTTCAGCATGCTCTATCAACTAACTATTAGGCAATACCGTATTGCAGGCACAACAACAATAGATAAGTCTTGTTTTCGTGAGCGTACGCGCTTCACCACCGTTTCCGATTAAATTTTGGCCACATTTATCTGGAAACAGGTTGTCTCTTGACTCCATCCCACACCAGCATGGCTATACTTACATATATATAAATTGGATAAACAAGAATCAAGTATTATGGTATAAGGAAAAACAATGCGTTATTAAAAAAAAAACAATCTGCTTATCCGCTAGAGTATGCGTATGCTGACTGGTGGGATGATTCTTACGAACAATAATTGAGCAAAGTGCTCTTAGTGAGGATTATACTAACTCGGTGTCTTTTAGTCAATTTGACTTTCGATTTCTAGCACACGCGTACTTTTTTGCCAATGCATTCACACTTTTGCAAATTGACAATCAGCTTGTATACAATTTTTCTTTCTTCTCGGCAATTTTTCGTTAAATTACAACAGCGCGCACAAGTTTTAGAAATAGCATTCTCGGGGAGGCCACAATTTTTCGTTTTTAAAACAGTAAATATAATAATAAATGCAGATTAAGCAAAAGCGTGAACCTAATTTGCAATAAAAACCTAGGCAAGCGAAGGCGAGCATATTGATAGAGTTATATTTAACCAAATAAGGAGATCACATCTCACCGCATTAGGTACACACATGCATCATCACACGCACTGCAACACCAATTGATATTCTGCTTTTAAAAAGCACACACTTACCGTCGTTCGTGACTACTTTCAAATTCAATTAAAGTATTTTTGTACCACTAAACATTCACACGTCATTTACACGATATGAATAAAAGAAAGTCCAACAAGAAGTGAAAATCCTACTTACCTAATTATTATACACAACATAACAATTAAACAACCCTCTGACAGGCAAACAAATAACACTCCCGTTGAGTGCCATTTGAATGCCTATTGAGAGCCACCTGACAGCAAAATAACAAGAACAGCAACACATTTAACAGCACCAACAACACGGTTAGTCAACGCTAATCTGAAAATAAGCCAATAACAAATACAGATTAACATCAATAATTAAAGTTACCTACAAATGCAAGAGTAAACAATTCCTGCTTTCTTTACCTTTGTAATGTTTTTGTATTTTCTTTTTTTTTTTGCAAAGCAGAACATTGCATTGCATTTTGGCGTATTTCGCAATGCCACTTGGCGACAATTACTGGGTGTATTTTCAATTAAATAAAAAAACGTATTCAAACTGCAATGTTTTATGTGTGGATGGGTATGAATAGAAATTGGCAAACAAAAGAAAAATGTGAATCAAATGTTTCTTTTTAATTTATTTATTTACCTAAGTGCTTTTAAATCGATTGCAGACGATTGAAGATGCTAAATGGGGGCCAGAAGCAAATAAAGAAAAAATAAATAAAAATTTAATAAAACACTTAAATTTCATGAAGCGTTTTTAACACCTTCTACCTTTGGCAAATTCTACTATCAAATAATAAAAACATAAAGAAATAATAGGAAAAATTAGAAAATATAAACGAGTAATAAAAAAATAATATAAAATAGTAATAAAATAAAACTCAACTAAAACAAAATAAATAAATAAAATCCCACTGTACTACCGGCCTACTTCATGTGTAACAAAGAGTTTTCAGGGCGATATTTAATAATTGCAATACTCATTAGGGCATAAGCACGCTTTAAAAACAGGAGGACTATCAAAAGCGATTTGAAATATTAGTTTGGAGAAAAAGACATCCTTTATTCGGTATATGGCTTTATCCTCGGTAGATGGCTGTAGTGATCGATAGCTCGTAAGGTATCGATCAAACAATTTCAAGTTAATGCTGCTTGCCAAATTAACATTTTACACTAAACAAATTCTTTTGGTGTTTTTTGTTCCATTCAATTGTGAGTTACAGAGTGTTAACAATGGAAGTCAACAAAGAGAAAATTCGATACAGTTTACCGATTTTCTTCGATAAAGACGAAGATGCAAACCAGGTCGCTGAAATTGCGAACGGTGTTTATGGTTCCGATGCATGATTCAATTAGAAATTCAGAAGGTTAGGTAAGTAAGCAGCTTTCTCGCTCACTCTTGACAAATCGGTTCCCTTATTTGAAAACATGTTGCTTCTTTACAAATATACGTATATCCATCTACATATTATATATAAAAATTCAGCCGTTTTTCGCGTTGTGATGAACTTTACGGAGAATGTCTTATAAAAAAACTTTTAAATTGTAGTAAAAATTAAACTTTTGATGCAAATTATATGGTCGGCAACACCGTTTCCACTTTGAGCGATTTGCCTTGTTATTATTCGTTGAAAATCATTTATCTGTTTATAAACGTTCAAGTAAGTATAATAATAAAAGCTAATTATTTCGTAAATTAATGTCGTTTTTCACTATTTAGGTCGATTATGTCTTACATATGGTGGTAGTCGATTATTTGGAGTCGGCTTTCTGCTGGAGAAAACCACCGGTTTTTGAATTTTCATAAACGTAAGTCCAGATCAGACATTTGTAAAAATTCTTATTAAACTTTTTCAGTCATAGGTTTTTAGAACAGCGTTTTTGCCAAAATAATAGTGACCACCTTACATACAATGCATAAACTGCAGTTAGTAAGTGCTGTTAGAATATTTGCTATTAAATTGTCTTTAAAGTTTTTATTTGTAGGACTTCACAGACGAGCAAGTGCAGCGGAAGTTGTGTGTTGAAGAGCTAGGTGGCACAACTATTGTGGTTTTTAGAAACAAAGGCAAGTATACGCGTATTTCTACCACTGTCACATGTGGTGCTACGGACAATTTCATAGATGACATTAAGCGTGCTGTGTATGATGGTGCAAATACCTAGTTACATAAGTGTTTGACATGTGACGGTCATTATGGGCCTAGTCGATATCTTGTCCGGTCTAGCACAATATGCTGTACGTAGATGTATGCGCAACACCTACACGAGCAAGTCCTCGCGCTTTACGTCTACAATTACACGTAAGTTGTAGTGATATATTTGTGAGTTAACAATTTTTAAGATTTTTTGTTTACAGGGTTTTGATTTCTGCCCGAACAAGTGCAGCGTTCCAACACCTATACGAGCAAGTGCACCCACTTTCTTCATATTTCCGCTCCGATTCATTACTGTGACGCGTTGTATTGAAATACGTAAATTTACTAACAATCACAATTATTAAAAGTGGATTATATTATCAATATATGGAATTTTTCGATGTTTTAGTTTTAGATCATATGAATGCCTTTTCCTAACTCTTTGTAATATTAAGGACGCCAATTATATTAAGGTAGACAAATTTTAGACTATAAACTAGTAAATTTGTAACTTTTGTTGCAAACAATTTTAACTTTTCTAACTCCAATTTTTTTCTTATGTTTGAAAATGATCGACTGAACTTCTGCTTTCACAATGTCTCTAGTAACATATGTATGTACATATGTGTGTACATGTATTATTATGCACGAAATACGAAATTAAACTTTCTGTTTTCTCCCATTCCTGTCGTTTAAATATATTTTGACCTTTGGTGTATTAAAGGACTTGTAGTATTATAGAATTCTGTGGCAAATATTCTTGTAGTTAATTTAACACATTATATTCCTTTATTATGACTATTTTTTGTTCTTTCCCAAAAAATATACACAAATCTATTGCGAGATTAGATTCTTAAAATGTTCCTCGGAAATATTTCTGGTTATTTTTAACGTATCATGGCAGCCAAATCTGTATCAAATTCAATGGTTTAACATGTTACTCTCTCAATACATAATATACATATAAAGGATGCGAAAAGTCAGTATTTATTTCAGGAATAAAAAATTGTAAAAACAGTTATGAAACGTACATTTACGTTCTTACGATACTGAAATGAGCAAATTTGCAACATCTCGTAATGCAAAGGTTACTAAACATGGCTTTATATGCATAAGAGTGAACTAATTTTGTTAAATACTTTTGTTTATTAGCAACCATTTCCTTTTTAATGTAATGAAAATATTCCTTTTGAGACTCCATTTTTTTACTTTTGTCTCGTTTCACATCTAACTAGATAATATTTGTTCTACAACTACGAACTAACTTAAACCACATATGTACATAAGTAACATCACATAGTTCTGGGTGCTCTTGTGTTAGATAAACATCAAAAACTAAATAAATATTATATAATATTTGCTTGCAAAAAACAATAATTTTTCTGTTGTTTTGTTTTAATGTAGATTAAAAAACCAATATACTAATTAGCTACTTTACGTACTTTTTTACTACCTTTAGGCCCTCTTTCTCCATCCTTCGTAAATGCAGCCCCAAAATAAGGGAGTGTCAAAGCGCCCTTGTCATTACTTACTCAACCTTCTATAATTGAATCATGGTGCCGATGCTGTAACAGCTAATTGCGTGCCATTTTGGTTTTGCCGATTCCGTTCAGGCATTTTTGATGTTAAAGAAAATGTCGATAAAATCACAAAAATAATCGAAGTTGACAATTTGCCCAAAAAAACGTTTACCTAAAAATGATTGATTTATTTTTCCCCAAACTTATATATGTAAACATTCGAGAG
This sequence comes from Anastrepha ludens, assembly GCF_028408465.1. Taxonomy (NCBI): domain Eukaryota; kingdom Metazoa; phylum Arthropoda; class Insecta; order Diptera; family Tephritidae; genus Anastrepha; species Anastrepha ludens. Next base: position 116,161,296 of record NC_071501.1, read on the forward strand.
TTATGTGGATGGCTTGGAACCCAACTAAAGCTCTGACACACCGAGCGAACTGGTTTTGTTTTGTGAAATGTTTTTGGGAGTGAAAATACTCTGTAATATGCATCTGCACTTTTCACAAACTCATTGGCCAATAGCAGGTGTTTAAGATTTTCTTAAATGACTCAGACATATGGTGCACAAAGATGCACTACACAACAATGTGTTTTTAAGTGATAATGTGAAATGAATAAAACGTAGTAAATGCGTAATATTCGTAAAAATTTCAATTCCGATCGAATAACCAAAGGCAGTTGCAATTTACTAGGAATGTATTATATTTATTTGCATCAGCTATGACTTGGGCAAGAAGCTGTTCTGCAGCAACAAATTATGAACTATTTACAAAAAAAACAAAACACATTACACATTTAACTGAGATTATTGTCGATTCACTGCAATGAAAACTGAAATATTAGTTTGGTGTGAATTCTTTGTGTTTTTTTGTTTTTTTCTTTAACAATGAAATGAGTAGACACCTTTTTGTATTATATATTGAGAAGTTAAATAAAACAAAATAAATAAAATATCTGGAAAAAAATCGTATCTGTATCAAATAGGGTGTGAGTGTCTGTATATACATGTATATCTAAATAAATTTAATTACTTAGAGAAATTACGCATAAAATGTTGTAGATTCCTATTCATAATGCATAAAACTCAGATTAATGTTATGTTTTATTGTCGGTTGAGGTCGACCATCATCTTTTTGGTGGTCTTCCTGGTCATCGTCTTCCTTCTGGCATCCCATCACGAGCTATTTTTATCAACCGATTGCTAGGGCCACATGGCACATGATTGTTCCATGCTCGACTTCTGCCTCTTATAGCCTAGACAGACGGCGGCGTTAATCGGGATTACCGGCGCAGTTTATTCTGATTAAAATTATATTTTGACAGACGGATTGAAGAGCAGCTGATTGGCTTATTGCATAATTTTATCAGTAAAATATGGACCGCAGGCAGCAAATGCCTTGACTATAAGAAACAATTATTCATTTAAAAAAATATTAAATTGCAATTTCTAAAACTGCTCCGAAATATCAAAACAATTAATGTAATTTCGAACGTCTTAGCCCAAACTTGTATTGCATCCAGTCTTTCTTGTTTTTCTCTTTAATTAAGTATTCATTATTTATTATACGTATTATATCATTTCTATTTAACTATTTATGGAAGTTCTGTTAGTGAGGTGGTGTGACGGGAATATGACGAAAGGCGTGTGTTGTCTATTAGATGAATATTTAGTGATCCAGGGTTAACTTTTTTTTCAAGAAATACAAGACGTTGTAGACGCGCCTAAACTGCAACATATATATGCATGCATCTCAGGCAAGGCGCGTTTAATTGCATTTTAATTTAATACGAACAATACACCTTTGCCCCAAGCTGCACTCATTTCACTGACTGATAACTGATGACTGATAATACCTCTAATTGCACCGTATTGACTTTAGGAGTATGTACATATGCCTCTATGTAGGTAGTATTAATGGCTTACATGTGTGCCTTCATAAGGAGGCCGAAGTCAGAAAAATGTAATTGAAGAACAGATTGAAAACGCTGATAAACTTTAGTTTTTTATGCTTCTAAAACTAGAGCAAACTTGGTTGCCAAAGTTTCCTAAGCCCAAATCATTGCTAAAACTTCTTTCAAATACTATATCCTCATCTAAGCAAGCTAAGAAACTAAGTGCACTTGCCCTCAAGAGGCCAAGATTAAATTGATTAAAAGAAAAAAAAAACTAAGTACACATGAACTCATTACGCTTGTGAAAATAAGTACAGTTCCGCCTGGATATATTATATTTACATACATAATTAATTAAGAGTTTTTCAAGTCATTGACAGGAATGTCATTCAGGATGTCGGTACAAGCCTTTTGGATGGTGTCTACGGACGCAAAACGTTTTCCTTTCATGGCAAATGCAATTTTCCGAGTAGGTAGAAGTCACAGGGAGCCATATCAGGCGAATACGGTGAGAGACTGATGGTTAAAATGCGATATCTAGTCTAAAAATCAGTCACAAGAATGAATCGAGGAGATGGTGCATTATCATGCAATAAGCGCCAGCTTCCTCCTTCGCGATATTCAGGGCGAATTCGGCGAATACGATGCAACAAACGCTTCAAAACGCCAAGATAGAAAATTATATTGACGGTTTGGCCTGTTGGTACGAACTCCTTGTGGACAATTCCCTTGTAATCGTGAAAACAAATGAGCATTGATTTGATTTTTGACTTTTCCAAACGCGATTGCTCGTCTGGGCCTTCCATTCGGCACTTTGACGCTTAGTTTCAGGTTCATGTTGGAAACACTACGTTTCATCACCAGTTACAATATTGTAAAGGAAGTGCTCGTCTTTTCTCACCTCTTCAATGAGGTCTTTCGAGTGTTGAACTCAGAGTAATTTTTGGTCCTCAGTTAACATGTGCAGAATGAAATGAGCACAGACCATTCGTAAGCCCAAATGATCAGTTAAAATGCAATATATCAATGTTTTGGAGTAATTCAACTCCGATTCCTTGAATGTCAATGATGATTTCGGTTCATTCTTCATAAATTGACCAACAATTTCCATGTAGTTTTCGATGATTACTGATTTTGAGCGGCCCGTAAGTTCATTGTCATTTATGTCTTCACAACCATCTCTGAAACGTGTAAACCACTCATAAACTCTGGCACGAGATAGACAGTCATCGCCATAAACTTTTTTCATCAATTAAAATGTTTTCGCAAACCTTTTACCGATTTTAAAACCAAATTTGATATAAGCTCTTTGTTCGAAACTCATTTTTGTACCGATGTAACAAACATACTGACACTTTAGATGCAATAACTTCGCCTCCACTGAACCGAATGTAACCAAGATTTCACTGGAAGTGAGGTAAGGATGTAACTTCCAAAGCTCTAACTCATTAACAAAATGGCGCCATCAAAAACATTTTTATGACGCCGTTTTTTTGTTTTTTGGGACTTCACCTTGTATATTAATAGATAAGAGTCTGTTCAGAGAGCTTTTGTGTGCTATCGCTCTCGTTGCTTATTAATAAATCTAACGTCCTTAGAGCCTAAGCGTGCTCTGTTGTCGATGTGTTTTGTTTTTAATATTAGTGTGGGCTCAATAAATCGTTGTTCCCTCATGCATTTTTCGTTGAAATTAATTGTTTTTTGTGGGTGTTGTTTAAACTGTTTATGGAATGAATACCCCTTTTGGAAGGACACTAGCTCAATTTAATGTTTATTCTTCTTCCTTAGTCTTTGATTTCTTTCACTCTAAGTTTACTTTTTAGAAGCTACTTATAAGACTCTTGTCATAAGATCTTTGCTTGTATCTATCTATCTATCTATTTATCTAATAGTCTATAAGCTTCTTGTTTGTTGATTAAATTTTATAAATAAATAAAAAGATAAAATTTGCTAACGAGCTATCGCTTTGTTTGCCTTTTAGAAGCGTAAGTTTCTGCCAAATGATCAAATGCAACTTCATCTCCTTTGGCGCTATTGTATTTTACATGCTAAAATCAAAACACTAAGGTATGCGTTGAACTCTGCATATTTGATCGATTTACTTGAACTCCTCGGCGTTGCTTTTAGCACCTACCTAGAAGGGCGGATGAAACAGCACATTCAAAACCCCTTTAAGAGAGAATGAACACGAAATATATAATTCCTGAAGGCCTTCCCCCGCACGCACACACACTGCCACCGCTGAAAGAGAGCTATAGTGTATTATAAGATCTCACCTGGAGCATTCATTATGAGCAAACAGGCAGCTTGAGGGCAAGAACAACAGCAACAATCTACTTCAAACTTCATTCCTCAATTAATAAAATTTAAAATCCAATTGCGTTGGCTCCATGTCCTACACTGAGACTCTAGAAATTTATGATGATCATGAATTGCGTAATGCTTAAAAGAAAATGTAATGTAATTTTGTCGTTACGTTCTCATACAGAAAAAACATTCAGAATTAACACAAACTTAAATTTTTCCAATATCAGTAAATTCGTGCGAAAATCTTTCGCCTATGCGTTTGTTATTTTCATTTCCGCTGTACTTTATTTCCTCAAGATGATTCACCATTTCAACAACAGATGGCGCCGTCGCATTTCGTTGCCAAAGTGGCGGCGTCTCATCTATTTAGCAAAAATTCACATTTATTTACCTTTTTTTCATTTCAAATTTCTTTCTCTTCCTTTGTTTTATTTGAACTTTATTTATACAAGTATACAAGAAAATGTACTTTGCTTAAGTATACAAGCAAATGTTCGCTTGTTTTAATATTGCCCCTAATTATTTTTAATGAATTTTCTTTTACCACATGGCAACTAACAAACAGCTGTTAAGAAAAAACATTGAACATCTATTGCAATTCCTGTCGGGCGATTGCTGCGTTTATTAAAGCGTCAAGAAATGCATTATTTTGCTTTATAGCGTTCTTTAAAATTTAAGAAAATTCCGTGAAATCTTTTCTGAGAGCCCTTCATACAAAGTGCCAACGAAGACATACCGATATTTAGTTTAAATTCCTTATTAAGTTATTCAGCATGGACACAGAAATTCTAGCACCAACTGTGGATAAATCACAAATGCCACCGTTGCATCAGAAACGCATATTGGCGTTTATCAATCATTTTATAATTAATTCGTGCAACTTTCTCAATGACTTCGCATTGAAATGCGAAACAAAATTTATAGACTTGGAAAGGAAAATGCAAAAAGTTGAGGCCGCGTTAACTATCATAGAAGCAAAAGTAAGTAAATTTATATTCCAATAAATTAAAAAATTACGAAAATAAAAAATGCAGCTCGCTTCTGTGCCGGATGTTGCAGAGACCTTAACAACAACCACTGCCAAAATCAGTCCAACAGAAGCTGCAAATGAATCGGCTGAGGACACTATCACTACTGTTGTTACTGGTGATGACACAGCAGATGTCGTCAGCCCGCAAATAGATAATGAAACACTTGAACCCACAGGTGTGCGCGCTTGTGAAGATGTGCGTTTCAAAAAGTTCTTCAAAATGGTACAATTTGGTGTGCCTGCAGAAGCAGTAAAAATAAAAATGCAAGCGGAAGGTGTCGAACCAAGCATACTGGAGTAAGTTTCCTATAAGTGGTGTGCAAAGAAGTTCAAATCTAAAATGTTCTTAATGTTTTACAGCACTCCAAATTTGTTGCTGGCAGATGGTATTGTTGCATAGCGTCATCTTCACTTGCGTCCAAGGTCCTTCATTTGCAGGTCAGCATATTTGTCGCCGCATGATGAATCTTAAGAATGTTGAAGCGCCTGCACATAAAATATAATAATTAAACTCTGCGGCATCTAACATTTCCAGATGCCAATTATGTGATACTCAGCCTAAAATATAACTTGTAAGATTTCAATAAGCCATTAGAATAAAATAACCATTAGTTTCGATTGAATTTTCTTTTAATTCAATGTTTAAATAAAAAACACTGTTTTCATTTTCTTCACAAATGACTTGGTAGCTATGCCATTTAATCAAGCAGTGCGGTCCGAATATTTGCACTGACAGCAAACAGCAAAACAAAATAAAAGTAAATGTTAGCGTGGAAATTTGGGCGAGTAACCTAGAATTGAATCATCTGTCCCTTCCTCTTCTTGTCACCACCCAACTCGAAGTGCTTGCAACGCTTCAGCGGTGTCTGCTTGCGGTACTTGCATTCTGTGCATTCCATACGCAATACAATCTTTTTGGTAGTCTTGGCCTGTAATTTGAAAATGAATTTTGTTAGCAAAGTTATAGACGCAAACAAATATGTACACATAAGTATATCATTTTTTGTGTGAATGTTCAAACTCAGCAACAATTAATAATTTCGAATTATTGCTACTTAATAAGTCTTCAGCATTCAAAATTAATTTTGCATAAGTTTTTCCCACCAAAGAGCCTTTCAGTGTCGCTTATCGACTCGCCAGCAACTTAGTTCTACAAATATGCATTAACAATACGTATTTCTCTTTAAACTCGTACCTTCTTCCTGAAGATGGGCTTGGTTTGACCACCGAAACCTTGTTGCTTTCTGTCGTAACGACGTCGACCCTGTGCACCTTTACGCTCCTTGGACTTCTTGTATTGTGTCACCTTGTGTGGCTTGTGGCACTTGCATTTTTTGCAAAAGGTGCGTCGCTGTTTCGGCACATTGACCTAAAAACCAAATAAAAATCCATAATTAGCGCATCACTCCGTCAAATAACCACTATCGAATCGCAAATTCAATTCCGAAATCAAGGCAACATTCTTTCGTACTATCAACAATATAAATGTATCAAAAGATTATAAATCATTTATATTTTTAACCAGAACACAAGTTAATACATTTTGCTTGAATATTTTCGGGATGCACTGCGATTTCTACATAGATTTTTAAACGAATTTTCCGTAAACGTACCATCTTGACGATTCTTGTTTGTCAAAGAAAGAAAAGAAAGAAAGAAGGAGACAAATAAACGGAAGCGATACAACTGTCAGCTGTCTGAATATACAAACATGTAGGAACTGTCAACGCCGAAAACATGAAACACAGCTACATGGTTGCATGTTGGTCAGAGCATTCAAAACTCATTAAAAAAAAATATTATTATATTGAAATATATATACAGCCATGGTCATATAAACAGCACATGTAGACTTTGAAAGCAAAGAGTTGAATCTGTTTTTAAATAATTTAATAATATAATTAAAAACAAGCGTTTAGAGGATATTATCTCGTTCTTGTTGTTGTTGTTGTAGCAGCATAAACATTCCCCATATATACATATATGTATGCAAGAGGAATGCTGCTGAAGTGACAGTCCTTGGCCGGATATAAGTCCGGGTCGTTCCGGTAACGTAGAACCGACTGTCGTGGGAACGATTTCTTTTTTCTCGATCTCTCTAAATTCATTGCTGTTTTACGCGATAAAACAACTATGTGGAGCATACGGAAGGTGGGGCCTTCCGAAAAGCGTTATTTCATTTTCGGCGAATTTGGCTTTCCTCACTTACTTTCGCTTTTTCTTTATCTTTGTTTCTTTTTTTTTGTTGCTTATTTTGTACACTGGCGCTTTCAGTTTTCATATTCGCCAAAAATAAAGTAGCGGCTTTCAGAAGGTGGCACCTTCAATGGCGAATTAAATACCGAAGGAGACGTCTTCGCAAAACAGTTACTTTATTTTTCACGATTTCGACAGGTCTAACGTCAGGCTCCTTTCCAATGTAAAACAAACAAAGATAGGTGAAAATTCTGTGAATGACTTGGTAATATCGCGTGAGACTTAAACTAAACAAACTAATGAAAACTAAGTGCCGTGCGTTAAGTAGTGAAAGCATTTATGTGTGTGTATAGCTTCACGTGTTTGCTAGTTTCTATTGCTTTCACCTGCTCTTCCTCTTCACAAATTCAAGTACTGCTCCTTCCTTTTGTTTATTTATTCATGGAGTCTGACGACACAGCATATTCAGAAGGTGCAGCCTTGTATTCTATCATCCTTCGGCTCTTCTATACTCTCTACGTAGTAATTTGTATGGGCAAGTGGCATTTTGACAGTTCTTTGACGCTTGAGGCGCTACTTAAGGGGTGGCAGTGAAAGAGCTTTATTTTTATTGCTACCGCCGCTGCTTCCATGTTTTTAATTGATGCTAGCGCTGCACTACTTTCAGTTTGTATAATAATTTCATTGTTATGTAAACCTTTATAAAATAAAATAAATAAATAAAATATTTTTTTAAATTGTTCAACATAAATATTTTTATTCGTGGTTTTAATTAAAGCAAATTGTAAAATGTTTGTCCTTCTCCTCTTAGCGTCGTGTTTGGCTATGCAGCTATGTCGAAAGGTATTTCAAAAATAAAACCTTATAAATTTGTATTCTTGTAAAAAATTCAAATTCTCCAATTTACATTTTGTACTCGAATTAACTCGTAAATGTTAATTTACGAAGGAATGTCAAGTTTGTTTATGCACGTCGCCAAATCAATGATACTGAGAGGCACTAAAACAAAGCAACTAATTCGGCCAAAGGCAAAACGTTCACACTTAAGTCGGTTCTACTTTACCGTAACGACCCGGTTTTATATCCGGCCTAAGACTGGCACTTCAGCAGCATTCCCTGCATATGTACGGAGAATGTTTATACTGCTGTTATAACAACAACAATAACCAAATTGCTTCATCTTTGAATATTTCCGCAGTTTGAACAATTGATAATTTTCCAAAAGGTTTCCAGATTTGGTTAATTTCGCCTTTTGACTTCAAATATACGGGAGTATATACGCACAATCTTTGTTGGTAAATGCATATACAAATGTATGTATGTACATACACACATATATCCATTTACGTACAATCCCATCCAATCCTTCTACGAAAAAGCAGGTAAATCTCATTTTAGCCAAAGAGTCAAACCACGTCAAGTGGGCCCCGAATTTTCCATCAAATTCCCAATTTTAAAACCAAATGCATTTTTGGATAGAGAATTTGTCACATAATAATTCCTGCGAATAGTTTTTTTTTTATTTCGCTTTTTGTTTATGTTATTAACAATTGAATTTTTTTGCATGATATTCTTGTAAAATCAATATCTCAGAAACTACAATTGATAATTTGATGAAATTTATTTCGGTTACCGAAAAATGTTTACTCTACCGATTTAACGTTCAAAGACTGTGTATTTGCTGAAACAATAATTTTTAACAATAATTTTTATGACAAATCGGAATTATTTTTGCATTCTTCACGCTCTAAATGGACAATATTACAGTCAGATTAAGCGCACAATACTCACCTTTAATAATCTGTAAAAAAAACTTTGTTCATCCAAGCCGTTCTGAAGATATAAAAGAAAAATAAGACTCAATTCAAGAAAATTAGTAAGCGACTATATCATGTCTATGTTATCTTAATCGATTTTCAGGTGTAGGAAAATTTCGAAACATGAAAATTTAAAATGCGATATCTCTGCGAAAAAAAATGATATTTGAGCAAACAAAACGCCATTTGAAAAAAGAAGGATTGTATTTAAAGATGCCATCCTTTAATTTTGGTGAAAGAAAACATCTGCAAGGCTACATAACCTCAAATATGGGCAAAAATGGGGTTTTTTGCACTTTTAGGTTAGGATACCTCGAAAACCAGAGCTGATAGAGCAATTCTGAGGCCAGATTTGGATTCAGCGCATCATAAACCTTCGGAAATATATAGTCTGGTTTCTGGGTCTGAATGTTGGTTAAATTTTGTCGGCCTAGTTCCATTAAACACGAAAGATACGATTATCGTAAAAACTCAAACTAATAAATTAATTTTAGTTATCAATCCGAATTTTGCATGGACAGAGAAGCAGATATTAGTTTAAATTATTTCGGATACTTTTCCTTGTAGACTAGTGTAATCAATTGTAGTTTCTGAGATATTGATTTTACAAGAATATCATGCAAAAAAATTCAATTGTTAATAACATAAACAAAAAGCGAAATAAAAAAAAACTATTCACGGCAATTATTATATGACAAATTCTCTATCCAAAAATGCATTTGGTTTTAAAATCGGGAATTTGATGGAAAATTCGAGGCCCACTTGACGTGGTTTGACTCCAAAGTCATTTAGCCATTAAAGCAGTTTTCCTTGCAAACATCTTTTGGATATTTTATTACATGCAAACATATGGTACGTCATATGTGGGAATAAATTTAATAATTTAGATCCTAAAGAAAATATTATAAAGAAAAAAAAAACGCATCTTAACACCTTGGAAAGAGCCACATAAAAAGTTTTAATGAGACGGAAATATTTTAATAAGTAAATGGGTGGCACAAAATTAATCATCCTATTTTGGTTTTCAATACAATTTTTTTTCTTAGTGGGTGGAACAAAATTAATCGTCCAATTTTGTTTTTCAATAAAATTTGTTTACTAAAGAAAAAAATTATTTAGTAATTTTTTACTAAAAGCAATTATTTAGTATTATTTTACTAAAGAAAAAAAATTATTTTAAATTAACACTTTGGGAAGAGTTACATAAAAAATTTTAATGAGACGGAACATTTTTAATAGGTAAATGGGTGGCACAAAATTAATCACCCAATTTTGTTTTTCAATAAAATTTTTTTAGTAAGGAAAAAAAATATTTTGCAATTTTTTACTAAAGAAAAAAAAAATATTTTAAGTGATGGACTTTGCTTTATTTTCCCTTTCACGCACTCTATTGCTGCGCTGCCTAGTTCAGTAAAAAATGCCAAAAATTATAAATATTCCTTTAGGGTGATTAATTTTGAGCCATCTTTTGCAGCCTCTTCGCTCCAGTTAAACTTCAAACGTTTTCTAAAAGTGTGACAACGACATATTGAATAGATTCCTAACTTCTTTGAATGCAGTTTTATTGGCGGCAACCCAGAATCAAAAAATTAAGTATTCTTTGAATCACGGTTTCGATTGACACATTTTTGTAAAAATACCAAAGATACCATTGGAATGCCAGTGTCTGAGTTCCAACAGGCGTCTTCAATCATTCTCCCTTATAACGTGTACAATAACTGTACCACGAACTTAAAGAAATAATCGGTTGATGCGGAAGTTTTTTTGAACTGTATAATTAGAACAAAACCTTTTATTTGGGGACGTAAACTCCTTTCAAACGGACAAACGCAACCCTATGAAGCTTCTTAGAAAAGGAAGCTAAAATTTAACAGCTCTGCCTAAGGAGGAGTAAATACGAAATTATGCCAGAAAAGAAAACGGCATAAATGACTTTATTTCATTTCATCCCTAACAGCTTTGAAAACGATCAGTTCTCTGGGCGGGCAATCTATGGATTTTGCAGCCAGATAATGGAATTAGAATTGATAATGGGAGCTCTCTCTGCCCTCTCTGTATTTTCCCTTAAAATCACCTCCAATCAAAAATTATCATTTGGGGAAGACATGCTGTAACCATAAGTTTGTTAATGTAAAGCTAAATACACACCAGGCAACCGTTGCAGCAACACGGCTATGTTGAAGCAACCGTTGCCTCGTGTGTAGCTGTGTTGCCAATTGATTTTCGTGTTGCTGCAACCGTTGCCTGAAATATCAAATAAATTTGATTTTTGGGATAGGTTGCTGCAACCGTTGCTTCGTGTGTATCATTGTTTACTGCTTTTACTCGTTCAGTTCGTTGAAAACAAGCGAAGAAGAAGGTTCGTGCGGATTAAAGTAAAATGAAAAAGGAAAAAATGGCAATTGAAAATAATGAAAATTATGTTAATTTTATTAACGAATATAAAAATTTGAGAGAGCTGTGGGATATAAGTAGTGAAAAATATAAAACTTCGTAGATGGCATCGCATGTCTCAATGACAATATTTCCAATAGCTTGTGGAGATACCGCCGTCGAAAATTTCAAGTCCGCAAAAAAGTTTCCTGTTGCAAGATACCGCAAAGTTATTGCCAGTCTAATTTCTGCTGATATTGCCTCTCTCATTATGGTATCTTGTTTCGTTATTTTGGCCTTTACGAAGTCCAACAATTTTCTAAACACGGATTCGTCCATCCTCATGTAATTTTTTATAGTTCGCTGGCTCATTTTCCTTCAGTTCTTTCAGCAGCCTCTCGTTCGAAAATTCGATTTTTTTTTAAAGCCAATTTTTTATAGTTCGCTGGCTCATTTTCCTTCAGTTCTTTCAGCAGCCTCTCGTTCGAAAATTCGATTTTTTTTTAAAGCCAATTTTTGGACCAAATTTTCATTCTCTTCTTTTGTTGCATCCCTTCTTCCTCATTTTCGTACAAAAGTTCGTCAATTATAATAAGAAAAGTAATTTTATGTATTTCGTCGATCATTTAAAACATTTCATTTTACGTATCTTCCGCTTGTACCTTTCCTGCACTACAGTTATACACAATACTGAGATTGAAACAACGGTCGCAACGTGTTTCTTAAACAAAGGCAACACGTTGCTTCAACGGTTGCCTCGTGTAGATCTAGCTTAAAAGTTATCCAGTAACCTAATTTCCGAGAATTCGCTCTCAAAGACAAATATCAAAAACAAAGCACGTGAATGCAAAACCAGTAACAATTTGCAAGTTTTACGAACAGCTGATTAGATTGTTGGCGGAAAAAATCACAAAAAGTAAACAGATTTTCAGTTGAGCTACCGCGCATTAAATTAGAAAGAAATAAAGTGTCCACAATAATTCGCTGTCAGATAAAGAAAAATCGCACACTTCTTTATTTTTTCATAATATTTCATCCACAAAGTTCATATAAACTTAAAAATTCATTCCATATAGGAAAATAAAATGCATGATGCACCAGTACTGTTCGTCTCGAGAAATAACCAACGCCAAATAACTTTTGTTTTCTTAATTATGTCACTGTGGTAATATAAAAGAAAATTAACTATAAATTAACAATTTAATCGCACAACTTCTATGTTAAATAAAAACATTTTTTTTTAAATACAATTCAATAACTAAAAATGTACCTATTGCTACCCTAATTTCATAAAATATTCATTCGTTCATCCATAGCAGATTTTAAAACACAAAATCGTATTTAGTTCATACTTCTGCACAGTTTATTTCGTAGTTTAGTTAATTCGTTTTTTAATATTTTTGAAATTCAACCCACAACGAAACGTAATTCACCCTGAGAAGGAACTACTACAAGCATATGGTTATGTGCTCAAAAAACTGGCAGATACATACATAAATACAAGCGTGCTACGGCTGGCTTTTCAGTGAAGACAATTAATTATTTTGTTAAATGATAAAATTGTACTTTTGTCCATCAAAATCAAAAAACTCAAAGCAACGTACTCTACTCGTGCATAAAAAATAGAAACAAATAATTTCAAGAAAGTACCTATGCGCCTTTAAATAAAAAATAGTTTAGAAAAGTTCGAAATTGTTTAACTTTATTTGGCTTAAGATATGATTCCAAGTGTAGAGTAACTTTTGAATAGTGAATAATGCCGCTTTTGGCTCAAATGAGAATTTTTCATTCAATAAGAGTATTTACTAGGGATGCCAGGTGTTATTGGGTTGATGATAACCAAGATATTAATAAACCGTAAATAACTTTATGTACACCTTTAAATAAAATTTTGTGAAGGAAACGTAATGAAAGTAAAGTAAAAATAAGAATAATTGCATCTCATTCAGAATCCAAAAATATTTTGAAATATTAACTTCCACATTTATTCAATAAAACGAAATAAGGGAGAGACTAGATTTAAATTTAAAAAAATTGTATCCATACCACTAGTACTTCATGTTTCAATAATATTGTTCATCTAACGGTTCTTTTAAACATTTAATATAATCGAGATCCATATGTCAAGGACGTTGACTTCCAAAATGCGCGGAATACCCAGATAAATCGATTTGTTTGTTTAAGTACCATAGGATCCCGTAGGCAAATAAAAGTTGTCTTTTTCCACCACAATTATGAAGTTTATTATATTTGAAAACATGCGCCACAATATTTTAGAAAAATTTATGATTTATTGTGTATGTGAGCTGGACCGACTTCTAACACCTACAAAATCGAGTTTTTTATAAATAAAATTAGTATTTAATAATATTCGCTCCAAAAAATACAAATATACAAAAATTCAAAACTCAAATATAGATAATAGAAGAGCTTAAGTTGAAAAAGTCTACACAAAATTGTATAAAAATTTTATCAACAGAGGCAAAAAATAATTAGATTTTTTAAGATAGGATTATGGGAAACTTGAAGCATTCAGCCAAATCTTGATCGATTTAGACTTATAACAAGGCGAATTGAGTATCTAAGGTGGTGTCATTAAAACAGTTAACTTCATTATTCATACATTAACAGTTACTTCATTATTCGCGATTTTGACAAGTCTGACGTTAGCTCCCTTCACAATACAAAACAAACGAACAAAACAAACAAATGTAGGAAAAATTACGTGTTTGTGAAAATAGGGAATGGCTTGGTAGTTCTGTGATTTGTGAGATTGAAACTAATGAAACTAATGAAAACGAAGTGCCGTGTGTTAAATTGTGAAATTTAAAAATTCCAAATTCAGTTTGTTTGCGTTTTATGCGGAAGACGCCGTGTGTGTGCGTGTGTGTGCATAATACTCAATGCTCTTTTCAACAAGTAATTCCCCTTCCGTTTGCTTGTTTATTCATGGGCTCTTACGACACGGCAAATTCGGAAGGCGCAATCGTGTATTCTACCATTCGTGGACTTATAAGATATTATTTGAAATGTATTTACCTACCACTTCCATTTTTCATCATTTACCATCTCCGATGACGTTACTTTCTGCTGGACCTGCATTCAACTCAAACCCCGTGTTATCTTTTAAGTTTAGCAGCATTTCTTTATTGCTTTACAGAAGTTTTAAAGACTTGAACAGCAATAAACACAACTTGAAGAAAATCACTAACATTTTTATACCAATTTCTACCTAAACAATTTCTACCCATAATACCTCAACCAATTCGCATTTTTTACATTCGTGATACCTAATGCTCCTTAAATACATTTCTTTCTACCAAAATTATCTTAAAATTAAATTAAATTATTATATGTACTTATGTAACTTTGCTGCTACATATGTAATTACTCTAAGTTTTGGTTACTCTCGAGCCTCAATAAAAAATTGTGAGCAATTTCCATTTTTTTTAATCTTAATACATTTTTGGCAGGAAATACATTTAAAAAAGTTGTTATTGCCTTTTTCCAAGCACAAACTTTTGTATGAATAACAAAATCGAACTTCTCACCCTTAAATGTGTGAAACTTGGCCACCCTGGTTCTGCTGGCATGTTTTGTTTTATGCTCAGACATCAACAAAACATCGGACGGCATGCGTTCATTGACAGACTTTTTTAACGAGAGGCAAGAATACACGAAGATGATGAACAAGAGAACTCATTCACTCACTCATTGTTTGTGTTTATATGCATATGTATATATACATATATGCGTACGAGTAGCTGAATCCGATTTGCCACCACTGCTGCGCCTGCACCCTCCTGTCATAAGTAAGCGGGAAGCCACTTCGGTGGATATTCCATATTAAATGCCAGGAAGTACACTAATATGCGAAGGCTGTTGCAAACGATTAATTTGTTTAGGTCTTTGCAACTACAATTCAGCATAGAACGAACAGAGCACAACTCTGTAATGTAACCACATAAAATATACAAATTTACACACTGTAATACATACAAATGGGCATATGCATGTGTAGACATACATACATCCATATGTATGTGTATCGCCACTTCTAACTTTGTCGGGGAGTTTGTGTCTAACGGAAGAAGAAACGAAATTTTAAGTATTTATTTGAGCCAAAAGGTAGTACAAATGAACTTAGAGTCAGTGACGATGACGTTTTTAACGGTCATTTCATGGAAAGTTTTTGTCAATTTACGTATGTATGTATGTGTGTACAAAGTGGCGCAAAATTAATCACCCTATCTTTATAATTTTTGCAAATGACGTCGCACGTCAGCCATATTTGACACTTGTGAACTAGGCAGCTGCAGTGTGCAAATAGACAAGCGCGTAAAGGTCAAAATAAAGATTTCCATTACTTAAAATCATTTTTTTTTATGGTAAAAAGGTTATTCAAAAACAAAATTGGGTGATTAATTTTGCATGCATACATACATATGTCAAAGACAAGGTTTAGTAGAAAATATTTTCTCACATGCATATGAATTATAATTCCAAATTCGAGGGACTCTTAAAATATTACGAATTATCAAGTGTTTGAAATATTAAATGGTTCAAAATTTTTGAGAGAAAATAAATAAAACTTCTAATTATCAAGAGTTTTTATTTAACTGTTAATGTTTTACATATTCGTAATGCAAATATATTAATCTTTGAAAAGAACTCATTTATACGGATTTGCTTCGGATTTGCATTACTGTAGCTCAGACCTTTCAATAATTTTTTTAAGTAGAAAAAGTTCCTGATATCCTGTTTCGTTTTGTAGACAAAAGCTTTGTAAGTTATCGAATGAGGCTCTTGCTACCTTAACTGCCACCTCTGCCAAAGGTTCTGATGTATCGTCTTCATTGTTGTTCTTGTTGTAGCAGTATAGTCTTCATCTTCATCGTTGCTCTTTTTATTCGTATCTGTCGCAGATAAAATTTCGCCATCGGTTAGTGATCCTGAGATAGCAGTAACTTTCTCCTTGCTCTTTATTACGGCTAAGAGAGTACTGAGAGGAATCTTGAATTCTTTTGCAACTTCGCTTTTATTTTCACCTCCTTGTACTTTTTCAATTAATTTCTTCTTTTCAGCAATCACGCAGTTTTCAGCCGTTTCCAAACAGCAAATGCTTTTTTGTGAGGATCTTTTTCATGGCATAAATACACTCGGAGGTTTACTATTGCCTGCCAAGGGAAGACCGCTATTTGCAAAAACTTTGTCTATTAATTGATGTTCATGCTCGGAAATTCGAACCTAAGTACTCCCAAATGATACTCGAGCAGCAACCCCCATTCGGCTACGGCGGTCGCCTCCTAGAAATACCCTTTAATACGAGTTTCACGTATAAGCAGAATTTCAGCAACATGTTTTCATTCACTATCTTTCTTATGTGGTTCTGCAACTCCACGTGCCTTCTCACCTTTGTTATACACATCGTCCACGTTTCTGAATAGGAACATGACGGGAAACTGCATGGTTTTTGTGGATAAAACGAATAGAATATGAATTCCTAAAAATAAATGAAAATATTTCGATAAAATTTGAAAGGGGTCAAGTATATACAATACATATGTATGTATGTGAATTATAACCACTCAAGAGGTTAAAATAGTCCTTCTATTCATTGCTCAAAGTCAAATGCGTTCTCATAAGATTATCGAAGAGTAATAAAAATACATATGTACCTATTCTCTCTCTGATACAATTCGTACTAAACTACCAAAATAGTTAAAAGGAATATCGAATAAATTTTTATGCAACATACATACATATGCATGTATGTCATAAAATGCATAGCCTCTAAATAACACATTGCTTAACATTTCCATCGACTGACATGCGAACTATGATAATTCATTTGAGCTTTCGCCTCCCTCTAACGGCACAGTAAGGACCAGCAGTGAAATCATCAAATATAACGAAAACGTTTACATACATATGTATGTATATGTATATATGTATGTATGTAAATGAGTATCAGCAACTTCGTATTTTATTGATCATTTACGAATGCAGACCAACTATTTTTCCGAGTGCCGGATTTAATGGTTAAATTAATAACGGGTCGCAGCTGAAGGTATTCGCATACGCGCCACAGCTAATACAGTATGTGACAAAAGTATAGAACATACAGTTTTTTGTTGTATTGCAAGTTTTTAACTTTACAGTTCGTATTTCGACTCGTTCTTCAAAACAAAAAAGGTGTCAAAAAATGTACATATGTATAAGGAAAAGCAGTGATGAAAAAGACGTGAGGGAGGGCTAAATTCGGTCCGAACTGAACTTTATACACCCGCGCCCATTTTAGAAAAATTGAATTGAATCAAAAAAGCAATGAGAATTATAGCTTGTAAGATCAGATTAACGGACAGAAAATTAGTGTTAACACATGAAGCGTGAACGTGAATTTTATTCGATATCAATAATACAAGGTGACGCACAATTAAACGCGCAGTCGGAAGATTTATAATTTTTGCAAATGGCGCCGTACGTCAATCATGTTTGACACTTGTGAACTAGTGTACAAATAGACATGGAGCGCATAAAGGTCAAAATAAAGACTTCCGTCTTTGAAAATCATTTTTTTTTTTTCATTTACTAAACAAGTTATTCAAAAACTAGCAAACCCGGCCCGCTTCGCTGAGTACACTAAAATATAATATAATAGATATGGTTTAGAACAGAAAAGATATGGTTTTAATATTATTTATTTCTTTATTCAAGCGCTTTGGCATAAACAATATTTTTTGTTTTTCTATTTGTTTTTGAGTAAATATAAAATATAAATTGAAAATCAGGAAAAAAGAAGATACATAGTTTTTAAATTTCAAATCAACGCAAATGAATAACTAAGAAACAATCGTCTTTTTTCCTGATCATCCATGAATTTTTCGTTTCAATTTATATGTTTTATTAAGCATTGGAGCGTTTTTAACCATTATCCATTTATATTTTTCAAAAAAAAAACGAAAAAAATTTGTTTTTCCACGAACACATAATTTCATTTGAATATTCGGATTTCACATTAAATTCTCAAATTTCGTAAGAAATTATTCACTGTTCCAAAATCCACTCCAAAAAAATTCACAAAAAATGTTTACACTTTGCCCTTACGTCTTCTCCTTATGGCATCCAAATCAGAAAGAAATATTGACACATTGTAACTCACACTGTCAATTTGACAGTTCAGTTCCGCGTTCTAAAAGTAAACGACATTATGGCTGGTTCAAAAGAACGCTGTACCCGTTGCCAGTGTTCCGAATTACAACAATGCAATGTGTGTAAGTTTGGTTTAATTCGGTGCAAAGACACGGCGGGTCCACGTTTTGGCATATATTTCGAGACCCTAGTCATCAATATGTATGAAAATTACCCCGTATTAAAGCACTTATCAACAGCTTTCATTTGATACCCATATTGTACAGGAGCGTGTCATTATTCTGTATTACAAAATTCTGGGTGACAAAATTCTGTAAATTGCAAAAAAATTCTGCTTTTTAAAATTCTGCTTTTTTAAAATTCTGGTTTTTAAAATTCTGCTTTTACAAAATTCTGCATGTTTAATGCGAACAATTCTGCTTTATTCAAGTTTTGTGATTTTCGTCATACAAGAAGTAACAAAATAAACATAAATATATGTACATACATATGTATATGTTTAAGCGATAACAATATTTTAGTTTAGCCAATTACAATATTTTTTGGAATTTTTTTTAAATATGTAGTGTGACTTAATTCATTTCTTTTCTTAATAATTCTTCGCAGCTGTTCGTTTTTTTTAGAAGAGTTCTACGCAAAAATACTGTGGATTGCGTAGCCGGAATTGGACTGATGAGGGTTATTTTTTTGAAGCGCGGCCGAAGGCCGCTCACGCGAAAAGGAGTTCTACCCAAAAATACGGTGGATTGCGTAGCCGGAGTTGGACTGATGAGGGTTATTTTTTTGAAGCGCGGCCGAAGGCCGCCCACGCGAAAAGGAGTTCTACGCAAAAATACTGTGGATTCTATCGAAACTGAAGAAAAAATTATTATTATTACAATATTATTATTATTTTTTATTTAATATCTCGATTAATAATAAAAAATAATAATAATAATAAATTAATTAATTACATTACCTCTTTAACATTGTTAACTTTATATTTTAATACAGAATTTTATAATACAGAATTTTGAAAGCAGAATTTTAGAAAGCAGAATTTTAAAAAAGCAGAATTTTGTTTTTAGAATTTTGTACATACAGAATTTCGACACCAACCCATTGTACATACACAACCAAAGGTTACCCGGGTCCACGTTTTGACCTATATCTCGGGACCCCAGTCACGGAGCGGCATGAAAAATACTCTGTACTAAAGCATTCACCAACAGCTTCCATTTGATACCCATATTGTACATACACATCCGAAGGTTACCCGTATCCACGTTTTGACCTATATCTCGAACCCTATCCACCAATAGGTATCCAAACTGTACGGAAACCATCTTCAATACCTTCTTAACAATGTGTGTAAGTTTGGTTTAATTCGGTGCAAAGACACGGCCGGTTAGCGAACACACACAAAAAATTGACTTCATTTTATATATAAGATAAAATGGAGTGATTAATTTTGTGCCACCTTACATTTAAGTCGGATCTAAATTAGGTAGGGAGCAATACGTGTCGCAAGTATGGACGAGTTTTATGAAGTCGATATCAAAATACACACATTTAACCAAAAATGAACGTGGCGCCGAAAATTTTTCAAAATTTTACATAATATGTACGTCGTATTTCTTGTTTATATGTATGTACCAAATTTTGCTTTATTTATAACAGCAAAATCATTAGTCAGAAATTAATGTTACATGGGAGGTCCGAAGAACGAGTAAGTCAGTCCTAACATAAATAATAATTTATTTTTATCGAAGCAAACTAATCACAATTATAGCTCCTGGTGACGCTCAAGCATGCATGTCCTGCAGCTTATATGTGTGCGTGTCGGGTGACACACGAACTTGCTTCGTGTCACACATACCTACTTGTTGTCGGCTTTTGCATGATGAAAATCAAAAATTTTAGATATTAGCGTCATGCACCCGACACGCACACATACATATAAGCTGCAGGATATGTATGCTTAAGCGTCACCAGGAGCTAGTAGAGCTAAATTTTCACATATGCATGTATGTACACATTTCCTTCAGTTATTTATTTTTGTTGCTTGTAAGCATTCGGCGTCTACCGAAGTGAACTCACTCAATTGATTCTTATTAGCCGATGACGGTATCTCTTCCCATTTTCCTAATACGTTTCATTTCAGCTCTACAAAATTCGGTATACTATACGTTTTTTAGAATAAGTTTGAACCAAGTTCTGATTTAATAATAGATATTTCATATATTTTTACTAGTCTGTATATAAGAATGCTCTCTCAAGCATTCTCTAGTTAAATTGTTTACGTATGTATATGTAATATAGCCCTGCAGGAAAAGACAAACTAAAATGGAAACATTTCTACTTCAGATACTGGTATTTAATGGAAGAAATCAGACTAGTTCGTCATTGACTAGATTAATTCCGCCAGTAGAATGGTCAATTTGCCTACAAATTAGTTGATTTTGTTTTTTTGGAAAGGGAAGTTTATGACTCGTCTATGGACCCACTAATACATGACGATGATTAGAAGAATATAGATAAGTACATATATACTGATGAAAAAAACATCCATAGAAACCATTTGCCGTTCAGAGTAGGCTTAAAACTGTTCCACTGGAACAACATCAAGGCGCACCCCACAAAAAGGAGAAGGACCTAACAGAAGTGTACGCCCCAATTATTTATTTTTTTTATATATCCTGACGAATATATTAATTTAATAAATGTTCTATCGAAGCCGATCACATAAAGGCAACAATTAATTAATACCATGTTTACTGAGCTGAAATAGAAACGACAGGAGCTTTGATTCGATAACTTCGAGTTTATTTATTCAAAATAGTTGGTGCATTATCAAGCAATGAGCGCCAGCTTCCTCCTTCGCGATATTCAGCGCGAATTCGAAGAATACGATACAACAAACGCTTCAAAACGCCAAGATAGAAAATTGGAATCGTGAAAAGAAATGAGCATCGCCTTGGTTTTTGAGTTCCCAAACGCGATTTTTTGGGTGGTGGCTCGTCTGGGACCTTCCATTCGTCAATTTGACGCTTAGTTTCACGTTCATGTTGGAAAACCACGTTGCATCACCAGTTACAATGCTGTAGAGGAATTTCTCGGCTTTTGTCGCCTCTTTAATGAGGTCTTTCGAATGTTGAATTCACGTTGTATACACTATTTTTGCCACAACTAAAGTTTTCTGACAAACACTCGAAGCAATTTTATTCTCTACTTAAACTTAAATTTAATTAGGATTAATTTATTTGAGTCCCTAATTTATTTAAGCCCCTATTTCTTGTTAGTTGTTTTAAAGAATGTATTTAAATTTTTTTAGAATTTACTTTCAATGTAAATTTTAACCAGTTCTTGAATGTTTAACCAATTATTGAACCTAAAAAAAGTTTCATTTCATTTTAAGAAAAAATCAATTCTGCATACACTTTCAATATGAAATAGAATATTTTAAAACTTTAGAATGGAATGGTATCAAGTAATTATTTTTGGACTAGAATTTTCTATATTTGCTAATATAAGCGACCGCCGCAGCCGATTGGGTTGCTGCGTGACTACGACTCAGGAGTGCGCAGGGCAGGCAATCGCAAATCCCCGAGTTTACTGCTGCCATGAAAAAGCTGCTCATAAAAAACCATTTGCTGTTCGAGGTCGGCTTAAAACTGTAGGTTTCTCCACTTATGGAACAACATTAAAACGTAGGTATGAATGGGTATTTTGCTGATGCATGGCCTCACAATTGACATTTCGCGACACTGTGTTAAAAATATCGCTTGATAACTTAGAAAAAATATAGAACACAAGTGATTGAACTGAAAAAGAAATTAGGTCACAACTAGTATTTTTCCCTGCAGGATACTTACAACACCACACGCATGCATGCATATATACACAAATTTATTAATATGGAGACAGGGTATTGCATTATCATTCTCTGGTATTACTGTGCATATGTTCATATATATGTGGTTACATATATTTCATACATTTGTACATACATACATCTGGAAAACATTCATATGGTATGCTTGTAAATAATTCCATTAACTATTTTTTACACACTTCGGATTATTGACACCTCGCACTACAACCCTGCTTGTGTTGACGACGACTATTTGATCAAACACGGGTACTTATTGAAGCGTCCTCGTACACATCAATTAAAACGCCTCATATTAAATATATTTACATGTGTATGTATGTATGCACATATTTACGATAATTTTTAGCTATGTATGTACCTCTGTAGACCTACATATTATTTGTCATGTTACAAAAATATCGATGCTTCTGTCACAGCCTGTGTAATTAACATTATAAAGAAAGCGATGAGCACTTGGTAAGGCAATGGAAATGAATGTGCGGATTAAGTTCATACTCATCTAATGGCAGCAGCTGCCCTGTGTCTACTTACATAGCCACCATGTAATTCTTTATACCACCCTTTATGAGAACGTATATGTATGTATGTATACACAATAGGCACTCAGTACCGGATAGAGATGCCAGGTGCGTCATTACCATTTTGACGAGACTTTAGAAGCGGGCAAGATGGTGTTTCTTGGAATTAGAGCACAAATTACACAGAAAAAGTGGTGGCTAAGTAGAATCAAGAGTTTGAAAATAAACTTCTACGATAAATCAACTAACTTATTAAATCAAAGTGGTCGCGAAATTAATGAAAAAATTAACATTTATTAAAATTTTTGAGCAAAAACTCCCGCGATGTATGTATTCTATGAGTGACTAATCCCGGATTAGTAAAGAACTGGATATAATTTAAAGTGTGGTTAGTGTACACGAAGCATTCAGAATATTCTTTAAATTAAGAGTCTAATTAACTCACACACTGGGAAAACATGATCATTTGTACTTACATAGTTCTGCCATAAGTTTTGTTACAAGTTAAGTCCGTTATAGATATGAAATTTTAATACTTTTTTAAATCAAGTTAATTTTAAATAATGATGTAAATATTAAAAAAAGATATATTTTCATTCGAAATGGTCACCATTTGCTTTTACAAAAGCCTTCAAACGATTAAGCCATTCAGCTATAGCAGCACGCAGAGTTTCCATTAATATTTCCGTCGTTGTTTGAGACTCTCCAAATTTCTGTGAGCTCTTCGACAGGCCATATTCTCCAATTCTGATTACAGACTTTAGTCCATTAGATTCAAATATTGACTTCCAGGAATATTGCTTTTCAGCTACTGCTTAGTGATTTTTGCCTTATGGGTTGGAGCGCAATCTTGCTGGAAGATCGAACGCTCTCTATTGAAGATTGCTCAACTCCTTCACCACATCCTCCTGATACACTTTTGTTCCGGTCTTAAACTCTTTTTGGCAGAAATGAAAGATGTAACGCCTTTACAAGACACTCCCCAACAAACCATTATGGACAACTTAGAACAATCTTAGAACAACATTTTTTGCACCTTTAGACATTTTCGCATAGATTTTGTCGTTTTGCTTAATAAAAACTTCTTCAACAGTGAACATTTTCTCATCTGTGAGAAGAATATTTTCATGGCCATTAACCGCGTGCCACCGAAAAATCAGCTTGCATCTGTCGAGTCTAATTTTCTTCAAGCGCGTTGTCAAAAGATAACCACTTGAGCGACGAAAGTCTTTCTTGTGGAGATCTTCTCTAAATAGTCTTGACATGGATCTGGTCGATATATTCATTTCCCTGGGCATGATTTTCTGCTTTCTAAGAGGATTTCTCTGAATTTTTTCTCGAACAGCTTTTATGGCTGCACTGGTATGAACCAAGCGTGGACTCCAGCTCCCACGACAGTCGGTTCTACGTTACGGGAACGTTCCGGATTTATATCCGGCCAAGGACTGTCACTTCAGCAGCATTCCTCTTACATAGGTACATATATAAAGGGTTTTTCAATAAAGGCGGGTAGATGTTGAAATGGAATAAAATGGCGTTTGCTGTGTGGCACGTAGCGCCGTCCTGCTGGAACCACATTTCGTCTAGGTCCATATGGCTCAATATGGGCCATAAGAAATTGGAAGGGCCACCACGTCTACCGAAAAATGGGCGCAATGCGCGCAACGTTTGCGTTAATGAACACTCATTTTGATAATAAAGTTTTATCATTTGAACGTGCTGTTCAATCGTGTAACTTGCCATGATGATTTGGCATAAACAACAGAATAATAAACAAAAGATTTAACAGATATCACCAAAACAAAATGGCTGCCACAGGGCGCCAAAACCTTTTATATGGGGAATGTTTATGCTACTACTACAACAACAACAACGTGTGGACAACCACTTCATCTACATAGTAGATGTAAGCAATTTAAAACTTATTAAGTAAAGAATTTCACTTACATTGAAAATATTTTTGTGAAAATCAAACTAACTAGCCATAAGCATTATTTCGACTTATATCTTTTGAGATACAATCTTCTACATCGTAAAACTTTAATTTAGATATTAAACATTGTTATTCGCTTATTTTGCCTTCTAAGCCGACTTTCTCTAAGCCAGAGACACTTATTTTTATTTCCTTCTATATAGTAGGGGAATTTTTATATTTATTTTTCATATTTAATCGCCTATGCTTGGCATCTCTGTCCCTCGATCCAAATGTGCCAGCAGCTACGAAGTCAACCGACTATACATATGTATATACATACATATGTATATAGCACGTGCTCTTCCCTTAGCTGCCCAGCGTCCATTGTAACGCTAAGCCGCAGAGACAAGCAACCAAAAGCCAAAATGATGTGTCATAATTTCGCAGTAAAATGAATATGAGAGAATTTACCAATCATAACTTGAAAATCCAAAAATTAATTGTGTCATATTACACAGCTAAAAAGAAATCATTTCAGAAAAATTTGAGATTATCTTTCTGGTGGCATATGTTTTCCATTTTAATGCCTTTGAAGACACGACGAATTTTTTAACATCTTTATCGGATCGGATCGGAAAAAATGGTATTCGGAAAGAGTGTAATTTTACGGAACCCACCATAGTGGGGATAGGACTTTTCACGATCGATATATGTATGTATGTATGACCAGACTCTATTCTCTACATTAAAAATTATCTTATTTTATTGAACCATTCAAAAACATTTCCCACGCAAAACAATATCGCTCGAAGTCTATGCCTAAACTCGACTATTATTCTAAAGTAATTTTTGTCATAAAATTCCACTTATTCTGTTTCTAATATATGTATATATTCATTGAATAATCGGTTTATTTTCATTCAAACTGTATTTTCATTAATACAGAGAAATCTCCTTTTCGATTTGAAATTCAGTATGTTAATGAAATGAAAAATATGTTAAAGGGGCTTCGCCCAACTCTACCCGCGCACCTTTTTTAGTACGCCGTTACACGCAAGGTGTCACAAGCATATCATCAAATGTGCAAGTGTTCAACCGCACAAGAGAAGCTATTCAGCATGCATCAGCTAATAAAGCGGTTCAATACACTCAGCTATTAGAAGAGGAGCGGTCTAGACATGATTATGAAAAAAGATAAAATAACAATATTTTTAAGTAGTGATACGCGATTTACAGCCAGTGCGAATGAGCGCGTTGTTCAGAGGCTAAGATAGCTCTGTTCCAAAAACAAACACATTTTATTCAAGCTCCCAATATTAAGACAGTAGATAACTGTCTGATATTTGTTCGAAAATCTATTGTTAGTAATTTTGGTCCGTAATATAAATGGTGGTGTACGATTTTTTTAGTGCTAAGCTGATTTTCATTTCTTCTGGTGAACGGTTTCTTTAGTGCTAAGCTGATTTGATTTCTTCTTAGCATGCAAAGGCAAAAAATGTGTACAAATACATATGTCCATATAAACTTAAATTTTGTACTTCTTTTTTTCAAGATATTGCAGCAGTTGCAGGTGAAATGAATCCCAACACAACACAGCTGATTTGATTTGCAACATTAGTCGTGTTCGATAACACACAAATTTCTAATAGTTATTTTTAATTTTACAAAGTGGAAGTTCGTTAACGCCAAAAAATTATAGACCACTCAAAAATGGAGAGAGAAAAGTGACTGTTCGATGCACGAGACGTTCATTTTGCGCTGGAGAAAACACAAAAATTATCCAACACGAAAGATATCCTCGCAAAGCATAAGTCTGAACTTTTTGTAAACAAACAAATTTATTATTTGTGGAATCTGGTATTTTGTGCACTTCTGTTTTAATTAGAAATTAGTATATAAAGTATATTTAGTGTAATTTTGGTTTTTTAATAATACAACAATTTTTAAACAATCTCATATGTATCAATCTGTTATGTTTACGTCTTTTACTTTTTCGTAGGTGATGGCAAATCGCCTTGTTTTATTCTGTGCTGACAGCCAAATGGATA
The DNA here is from genome assembly GCF_028408465.1 of Anastrepha ludens. Taxonomy (NCBI): domain Eukaryota; kingdom Metazoa; phylum Arthropoda; class Insecta; order Diptera; family Tephritidae; genus Anastrepha; species Anastrepha ludens. Next base: position 116,188,031 of record NC_071501.1, read on the forward strand.
CAGCGAAAAAAAAAAGAAATCAGCTGATTTACCAACGCCACCTTTAATAGATTCGCCTTGGTTTATTCAGTATTCGGTAAATTAAAAAAAAAACAAAATAAACTAAAATAAATCTCGGATATCGAATTGTAACATTACCAAGCTCGGCGTGAATACTTCAATAGCTTAAGCTTATTGCACTTTTCCTTATCTAAAGATCACATACAAACATTTCCGAAAACAAACATACAAAACTATCAACTAACAGCAGTCGTTTGCATCAAAACGGTGATTTTATATCGTGCGTTTGTAAAATTCATACAACTTATGAGGGGGGAAGATCAGAAATCTAAAACAAAACACATTTTGAATTAAATAAAACCTATGAAAATGTACATATGTACTCATAGATATGTATATAAATATGTATATTATATAAAAAAATCAAATATCATTGTATGTATACAAATACAAATGCACATATTTTAATAAAAGCACAAAAGCTTTAAAGGTTTAAGTTCTAAGCTTATCAGTGTTTATAGGTTAGCAATAACAAAAATCCAACAGTACTCAAATCAACAGTCAGATAACACAGCATTTTGACTTTCCTCACTAACTTGACTACACAACAAAACCACGTATACGAACGTGTCGGCATACGAGTGCACTTCATTTTGTTACATGCATACATATTTGGCAACTACCAAAAGGAAAACCGAATTGCTAACCAAAGAGAACATTCACTTATACAAAATTCATATGTATGTATGTATGTATGTATGTGCTTTTAAGTTATGCCTTTGCGTGAGCATAGATTCATAAAATTATTTGTAAACTCTTACACATATATGTACTTATGTACATACATATGTATATCGTATATGGATGTAGTGTCAGTAAATCCTATTCTCACCAACTCGTCTCTACGCCAGTGCACTCCAAATGTTGGCTTCGACTTTTGACTTATCAAAAAGTTTTCAAATATGAAGAAATTAAAATACATAGGTATGAACAAATATGTGTATGTATGTATTTATGTATAAAAAAAAATCTTAAAAAACGAGGAAAAATCGAATGATGCTTTGTGAGCACGAAAAAGTTTAACGGAAATAGTGAGTCGCCTCTGAGTTGTTTGGTGTTGTAACGTTGCCGGCAACAACGATCACCACACAACGACATTACCAACGACGAATGTTTGTATGTATAAGACGATGATAATTAAGTGACAGTTTCTAGATTACAGGTGCTCACTCAAACGTATTATCGAGAACAACAATTAGATGTGAAATAGCTGCCGAACAAAAATAATATAAGGTACTACTACACTACCTCGTAATTTTCTATGTGATCGCGAAAGAGTATGAATTTGAATTTGTGGAATATTTATGAAAGTAATAAAATGAAATTTTATTGGAAAATAAATACATATACATATGTACATATGTAAGTGTATATAATATGCATACATGTGTACATGTGTACATACATATATTGGTCATATTAACGCAGAAGGGACTGTACGCTGTTAGTAGGACTCGTAAATTATGTGAACTACAAAAAATGCTGATCGAAGCAGAACAGTTGTAAAGTCGAGTTAGTAACCTCAATATGGCATAAAACATATTTCTTTTCTATGTGCATACGTACGTACATATGTATAAGCACCTCTTGTTATCAGCAATTATGCCTGTAGAATCGTACGCCATCTTATATGCAAATCTACATACATATATACATACATATGTATGTACATATATACATATTTGAACTCTACTTCAAATACCGCCAAAAAATATTATTAACGAAGCCGATACCTTCGCGCCCTGCGAGCAGCTTCGTAAGCTAAGCTGGCTGTCCATCACCCGTAAACAAGAGCGAAAAACAGCCAGCAATGCAAGCGATATTTTGCAATCCAACAGCTGCATTGAACTAAAATACAGTAAACCCACGATAAAGTGAATATGTATTTAATAAATCATAACATAGTACAAAGTTTAACGCTTTGCATTATTTGACTTAACAAAAAGAGAAAAAAATGGAAATTTTGGCACGCGTGAAGAAATTTTGCAGCTCCAGAAGTTTACTCACACATTTTCATTAACTCTCTCAATTTATTTAAACCAAGCTAAAATATTGACATTTCAGTTAGTCAAATGGAAAAATCCCTGTTTTCTACAAATTAAGTAAATATTTCAAGCTTAAAGCCACCAGTTCTACATTTTTCTCAGTAGTGAATCTTATACTTTTCATTCATAGATGAAATGCAGAAAAGGAAGCTCAATAAGAATCAGAATAGAAGGTAGGAATTTTTATCTCCACATCGTCGTTTCAGGAAAACAACTCAATTCCAATTAACTATACTTTACTGTACTTCACCATTTAACCCAATGAACATCAACATCTACACTTCGTCAAACCGCCTTAATGCTCACACGAATTCGAATCATGTTGTTCCTTTGTATTCAATTCCGATTTCGTTGTCAATATATTTGCTTATTTGCACGCCTAGCGAATTGAATTCCCCAAAATATGCATGTGCATACGTATGTAGGTACATACATACATACATGTACTAAGGTTGAATCACAGTCAAACGGCAGGCGGACAAGTGAATATAACACTCCTACTACACTTCTGCTCTTTGAGAATGTGTATGTATGTATGCATGTAAGTATATCCGTTTACATTCGATTCACTTATGTATGTACGTGCGTAAACGATGTAAAGTTGTTTTGGTGAAAAATGACAGGGCTTATAATTCGACATCATTCTAAGCAGTGTTCGCCAAACATTTTGTTTTCTATAAGTAGATAAAAGCAATTCAATTTTTCCAAAAATTTCAACAATAAATTAGGAAAAGTAAAACACTTTTAAATCCAGAACTAACGTGTTTACGAATTTATTTAATACTGCTAAACTCTCAAGCTTTCCTACTTGCCTCCTTAAAATAAGAAGTGCATAACTAACCAACAGAAGATGTATGCGATTAAATCACATCTACGTTGCAAACCATTGGCGGTCGCTTCAAAAAGCATACATATAAAGTAATACCTCACGTACATACATACATACGCATATGTATGTACATTCATATACGAAAGAGCCACCACAACGAATTTCTAACAACGCTACAGTCATAATCCCGTTGCTTGCATTGTGGTTCATATCCGATGGTCTTCTGCAATAAGGACACAACTTATATTATAACAATTTTTAGTAGATCCAATCAAAATTTGCTCGTTTTATGCTTTAGCGATTACGCCTTCGTCTGATTGGTAACAAGTAAACATATATACATACATATGTACATATGTCGATGCTCCACAGAATCATATGGTTATTTGGCAACCTGATCTGCTATATAGTTTATATATGTACATGAAATTTTGAGTTGTGTCGTTATTGCACAGAATCATCGGTATGTGGCTCCCACTTAAATTCGTAGCGTGCTTAGTAGAGCACTTTATGACCAGCAATACCAGCAGCAAGCCAATCAGCCAACTCTTCAAAACACACTGATTCATATACCGGCTCATGGCCACAACGACCCACTACTCGACAATTCGTCAGTCGCACCAACCGTCTCTCTACACCGTTTAGACAACTGAAAGTACAACTGACGAACTAACCAATTGCGGAATACTGTCAGCTAGGCGAATGTACGTACACCCATAGCAGTACAGCCCCCGCATCGCACCCAACGTCCTTGTTACCCATACAATGTTGACGCAACGATAGAAGCAATTTTCAAATTTACCGCCAAACAGCACTCGACTGAGCTGTACGAACACTGTACTCATGGAACCCAAGCAAAATTTGTATGGAAATATTCAAGAAACCCTCTAGTCGCGTCGTTTCCGATTTGGATTTTGTTTGCGGAATTTTCAAATTAATTTCAAAAAATAAAATACTTTTTTCTTGATATGGTGATATAACTTTCGAATAAATGGAAATAAGAGTTTTAGCGCGAAAAATCGCCAAAGTTATAGTAAGCATTTATACATGCATTATGCGGCCCCATCAATGGTGAACACATCAACTTTGCTGTGAAACAGACGGTTTCAGTCGCAAACGGACGCTCAACGAGTACACATCTCGGTGGTTGAAAATACCCAGAAAACCAAACGTTCTTAATATTATATAGCAAAATAATATAGGAGCAGCTAAAGTCACAGCTCACAGCAACTACCTAAGCGCTTTTTCTGTTGAAAACTGCCAGCCATCCAGCCTGCCCGATTGATTGTATAGTTAACCGACACAGCGTGCACATTTGTGTAGCAAACAAGAAAATAATAAAGTATCTATCATCTACTTACGAATAGCTAGCTAGTAGTGAGCCGCCTGCTTGCCTACCCGCTTTCGCATTAGAGCGATAGAGAAGACAAGCGTTGTTCGTTATTTAGTTTATTGTCTTCGTCCTCGTCCTCGTTGCACCGAAGTTTTTTGGTCTCTGTACGCCTTCGGCCGGCTACGAATGGTTGGTTGGTGTTGTTGTGACCCACTGTAGATACAGATAGAGATACATTTACGTACAAAGTATCTGCGCAACAACCAACGAGCAACGAGCAGAAGAACTAACAACTCAGCACAGAACGAACATTGAAATAACATTCAGAAGTTAAATACACATCGCATTGGGCAGTCTGAAACAGTGTGTCTGTGTGGTTCGTAGTGAGAGGATCTTCATCGCTATTTGTGCGTGTCTCGTGTTAAAGCAAATTAAATAAATTTGTAAAATTACAATTAAAACAAAAGTACCGCGAACGCAGTTATATAATTTATAAAAAAAGTAAAATATATCTAATTTAACAAAATACAGAACAAATCAAATAAAATGTCAGCAGCCACAGAACAAAATAATGGTGATGTCGCCGTTGAGAAAGTTGCCGCCGATGCCGTTGATGCGGCAGCAGCCGTGAAGGAGGATCTCAAAAAGCCTGTCGTCGATGAAAAAGTGGCGGCTGCTGATAATGGCACAGCGTCAAAGGGTGGTGCCGATGAGGAGGAATCTCCTGATGCCGCCAATGAAGCCGCCGCACCCGTCAAGGAGCATGTGAAAGGAACAAAACGGCCTGCCGAAGTAAGTATTATAAACATTAAAGCAAACTGTAGAAATCAATTAAGCAAGTTAGTTCACATTCAGGGTGCAAAACAAAAATATTATAAGAGCAACGGAACACAACGCAAAAGTTACTTCTAGATTGAAATGCCTGCTTATTAGCAATATTTCCTCCAGAAAAAAAAAAGAAGTGATTAGTGCTGAGTGGAAGCTGTATTTTTTTTTACCGCGACAACGCGTTGTAAACTAGGCTATATATGTATGTAAGCGTGTGCGTCAAGTGCCGATAGACACATGTACATTTAGTAGACAAAAAGTAAAAGGTAAGCGGGGTGTAGGGGGGGCGCGAGGAGAGAGAGAGTGAGAGAGTATTGCTCAGTTTTGACAAGACTTTGACAGTAGGGCTACAAATGATTTTCGCGCCTGATTATTTCTTGTGCACTTTTTGTGGAGCAACTGCTACATAAACAAAACGTAATTTAAACACAAACATCTAGTAAATACTTCCATAGGTGACAAATTATTTGCAAAGTACGTTTTGTAGTACAGTCGTTACACTAAAGTGTATATTCTCCTGTGAGAAAAAATATCGATTGTTATAAGGTTAAATATTTTCATGTCTCCCACACTGTTTCACCGAACTCACATAAATTAGTTTAGGAAATATATATATTTTTCATTGAGGAATTTTCATCAGGAATTTTGAAAATATAAAAATTAACTAGACAAAAGCTTTCTTACAGCCAATATTACACAGAGTTTTTCAGTCTCCAATTTGTACGATTTACGTCCCGACGCTGTACTCTACCAACACTATTATTGTGTGTTAGTGGCTCATTCACTAAATATGGTCATATTTTAAATAACAGCCTTTGAGATTTGCAATTAAGAAGCGAACATATTTATGCTAAACATACAACAGCAAAAACATCTCACTTAACTTAATAAAGCACACTCATTTCAGTATTCACACTATGTACATATGTGCGTAATGAGTTGTATAAAATGTTTCAAAAGAAGCTTCTGGAAATAAAGGCAAAAATGTGTAGAGGCAAAATATTGTCGTGTCAGGTGACGGTTATGCATATAGATTTTCGGTGTCTGAATGGTGAAAAAAAATAAAATAAAATGGATGTAATCCTGGAACTACCTATATATGTATTTTCAGGCGCGCGCATTGTGGAAGCAGTGCCATTCTCACACGCGTGGTTCGCGCTCCTCAACGTATTACTGCTCTTCAATTCTATTTCCTCTCACTGCCAGTTGATTCTCCCGTCTATTGTCAATAGCACGCTTTGCGTATTTGTACAACTGCTCCCTGCGTTCCTGTTTCGGTAGCATTAAGACTCTTGGGTGCTATGTTTTTTCGTCCATAAGCAGAACGATTTATGTGTTTTAGTTTGTTAGCGGTCGAACGATGGTCATTAGGGGTTTTGGTGTAGCCTTCTTTGGAGGAGGATCTAGAAACAGGGGATTAAATTTGTCGACATATAAATTCGTTTTAATTTTCTCAACAAGCGATCAATTATTTATTTAGCTCCAAAGAATAGGGGGCAGCTCTCTGTCCTTTTCAAAATATGCGTTCCAGAAAGTCCTTTTAGTTAATGGTGATTTGAGGTATCTCCAAACATGTATAGTATAATTACAATCAGTCGTCAACGAAAATAAATGAAATCTTTTTCATGTAGGCAAACAAAGCAAATAGCACTATCGGAGCGACAAATGCTAACAAATGGATTGACTGCTTCTCGAATTTGTATTACCCCATATATGTATGTAAATACGTAGCAGGCATTTCAGAGAAGAGAGAAGATAAGTTTTAACGTGAAGTTCAAAAAAATGGGCCTTAATGTTAAGTCTCTGATACTCATTTATTATTGCTTACGTACATAGAAGGGCAAGTATGTGTTATTTACTGTATAAAAGCAGTAACATCTCAAGAGTATTGGCTTGTGATAAGGCAGCAAGAAGAGATAGTGGCGCTTAGCTTAGCGCATGGTTTGCCCAAGCGAAAATCAATATCTCTATATTGACGAGCAAGTTGCAGAGCGCCCACCAAACCTCCACCAGCTCGTACATTCATATACTCACTCTAGTCTATATTCACATACACACAAACGCGCGCAAACGCAACATTTGGCACCCTTTTTACCCCACACATTTGTTTTTTTTTGCTTGTTGCTTACAATTTTTTTTCTTTCTTCTTCGTTTACACTGCTCAAATGATAGGTGCGGGCGCTTACGTTAGCCTAGATGGGATGCTCTTACAGCAATTAATCTACTTATGTATTAACACTCGTATGTGCATGAATTTATTTCCAGTGCAGTGCGTGTAGGTGTTGAGGCGGCGTGCAAGTAGGCTATATTTGACAGCAAAGCACTTAGTAAAGCTTACGCTTCTTAGGTGTTCTCTCACTTCGGTAAAAGAGCTCATGAAAATCTCTGCATTTACTTAACTCACTAATTAAATGAACGTATTACTGATCAATCAAATGCAATACTGCATTTCTGGATATTTAAACCAATAGGTAGGGACACGTCGGTTAGCACAATGTCTTTTATACGAGCTTTTATCGACCTCGCACTGAACAACTTGTTTTTCTATTAACTTCTGTAGCGTAGTAGTAGATGCTTTGCACTCTGAAGCTTTTCGTTCTCATGGGGATTGTATTGTGATCAGCAAAAAATGCGCGCGCAGCTTCTGTCACGTGCATCAGGATTTGCAATTATGTATTTGTATATTTCTATTTATTCTCTATTGTTGTAATATTTTCCACCTCTGTTCGATTTGGTTATTTTGTCGTATATGTATCCTTTTGCCACACACTAAATTTATTTTGTAGTCAAAAATGTAGAAATTTGTATTGAATTGCAGCCAATTTTTTTTTAAGTTTTAAACTGTTTGGTTTGGCCCTGCTTTTTTTCATGATTTCTTAACCTTTATTACACTCAGTAAACACTTGCTTGTTTTGCGGAAAAGGTTTGACAGCGTGGGAGCAAAAGATATGGGGATGGTACCGAATATTTTATTTGCCGCTGCCCGATTTTCGCCAGAATAAAATGATATATTTTTGAGTGGGATGTATTGAGAATGCATAAGCTTTATTTCTTTTTCTCATAACAAACTGCTAAGGTTAATGAGAGAGTATTGGAAGTTTGCAGTGGAGTTATGGATTCTCATCAGCTGTCTATGCTTATGCTTTAATTACTCTATCTAGGCCTTAAGTGCAACGGGTAATAATGCACGAGTGCCTAAAAATTCCGGCCATCCACAATTGCATTTAATTTCATTCCACGTCATTCTTCATCGGTCTTGTCCCTTTCAGTAGCTTTAGAGGTACTGATGTAAAAAATGTAATTCATATATCTTATTCGCCTAAAAACTCTTATATATATCATTTCGAAGTGATTGCGTCCATAGTAATATAGTACGCGACAAACCGTTTGAGAACCACTGGTCTTGTCAATGCGATTTTATGAAACCTCGTTAAACAGATACACCTAATGTGTATATGTATGTGTGTACGTGTGTGTGTGTGCATTAGTGCGGTTGTTTGCCGGCCGGTGAATCGCGGCGCGCGGAGTTTTACCGATTATGTCTCTTCTTACCTTCGTTGAAAATTTCAATATTGTCATTAAAACAGTTTTACGAACGATTTTAAAGTGTATTTTTTAAGACCCTTTATGCTTTTCGAGATTTCCAGAACATGCAATAAAATTATTTCATCCTATAGGTTTGCTTTTTTAGTTATAGATTATAGAAAAGTTTCTATGACATCGTCCCAATTTTTGTTTTGATTTGCCTTTGATAAATCTGATCTAGCTTTTTTTTATACACTTAACCATGCTTCCTTTTATATGCTCTTTTATTATTTGCTGAGTACATATCGCTTTGCGCTCTTGCTCTCTATTTGACCACACTTGTAAAGATACACTTGTTTACTTGTTCACTAAAAGCCAAAAGCGAGTACATTCTTAAGCTGCTCGAGCGCGCGAGCGCGGAGAGACAGCAGCATTAAAAAATGTGGAAAATACAAACAAATGTAAGAAGATATACAAATGGCATTCCATTCAAAATAAAAACAAACCTGTTATATACAAAAGTCAAGTATTTACACTCTCCGTAAGTCAGTTGTCCTTTTCGCACATGCAAAAGATATTCTTTGTGTATGTTGTTGTCGTTGCTCCGTTTGAATAAATAGCACGCGGGCTTTTTTTTTGTTTTTTATTTTTATTTATTCACCTTTGGAGAGCTCGTCTGCTGCTGGCTGTGGTTGGTTGTTATTAACGCTTTGTGAACCTTTTGATTGTTGACTGGCAAGCTTTTGTACTTTTCTCTTTGTGTTACATTTTAATGCCAAAATGTCTTTCAACTGTAAAAATATTTTCCATATATGTACTATGTATGCTGCTGTTCGAGACGTAATCGTAAAAATGTGAGCATACCTACGATGGAAATGAACTAATGAATCATTAATTATTTTCGAACAATAAGCTGAAATTAGTCGTACACAAATAGCATAGGAAAATGATTATAGTGTAGATAGGAAAGTTATAGATACGATGTTAGGAACTTTATAAGTATAGGTAGTCGTGTATGCTTAATAAATATCGCAATTAACAAGTGATACATGGGGTTTACACGTATTATACTATAGTACTTAAATAAGTTCTAATGCTATTTCATTTATAATTTTCGTAAATGGATGGTGACTTACATATGTAGGTGAAAAAATGTAATTAAAAGTACATATTCTACATAGAAATTATTGTGGATAACGATATATGTACATATATCAGTAGCGCCTATAAATTTCACAGCTCAACAGCATTTTTATATAAATTTAAATTTGAGTTATATTTATAGAAGAGAATAAGCCAAACAAGCTTAGAATATAAGACTAATTCTAAAAAAATACCTAGTGACAGCGCATAATCTCTTTTTACACGCCATAAACTCAACTTTACACATTCATTCCTTTATTTTTTGCATGTATGTATGTGTGCACACACAGATTTTTGAAACTAGCTTCCTACTTTTACCAACTCCATTGATAAAACGGAAACAGGTTTACGCGCTCTTTCAAGGTCATATTTCCATACTCTCTGTATTTTAATTGAGCAATTTTTGCTCCAGCAAAAATTTGTGCTAAAAAATATGTGACAAAATAATTCTAGAAATCAATGAAAACTAATTCATACCGCCAAAATCGAGTATGAAGTTATTGGATTCTAAAGGTCAAAGCGTACTCTTATGTAGTGTAGCTGCACTCGCTCACCTTTTCTCTTTCTCTCCCGGCTATATATAAATATGTACTCTTAGCTCAACCAAACACGTATTTTTTAATTTGTGCTTGAGTAGACATTTTAGTAGCATTTGTACAGTTGGAAACCATCGTGATCGGCTCGTTTTTCTTACCATAATCAGCATTCACGTTTTTCCCAACAACGAAACCAATGCTTGTAAGCTATTTCATAGCTTGTGTTTTCTTTCAATGGTATTTTGTAATTGTGCCAGCACTTTTACGACGTACTGTGCAACACAATTATCGCTATCATACATCTGTGTGCTCTAAACGCATGAAAAACATCGATTATGTACACCGGCATATAAAGTAAACTATAGCTTTTCTTCTCTTTCATTTTCCGCTAGCGCACTGAAAGTCTGTCGCCCCCTTTTTGGCTTCCTCCGGCTACCTTGCGACAATTTGCGTTCATTGTACTCGTCATTTTTTTTATGTATGTCTTTAAAAGTTTTTCAGTTGATACTTCCCTTTTAGTGGGTTATTCTACTTTTAGTTTATGTTATTTGGATTTATTTTTCCTGCCGATTTCCCTTTGCTGCGAGAGCAACAACAACAGAATGTTTTCTCCCTCATAACTTTCGTGGTCCGAAGTGAAGCGAATTCGCTTGTATAATATTTTTGTGTGAGCTTCGTATTTCGCCGCCATTACTGGTTACCCACGCTGGTCTAATGTACACTGTACTAAAAACAAATGAAATGCATGGCTCCCAGAGAAAGATGTGTCTGTTAGGTACAGCAATTCCGGCATATTCACACTCGCACACTCTCAACTTCTATATTTCTCTTTTGAGGTCGGTAAATAACAAGCAATAAATTTCAAAAGTAAGCAAGAATAACATGCTATCGTTACAAATACAAAGCAGCTGCTGCATATAACGAGCATATGAATGCTTTTGAAATGGCATATCATATCGCTCGGTATGCTTACGTTTACCTCTGTTTGCTTCCATATTTCCGAAGCTAGCAGATTGCCGCCTGCACTGTTGTATTGACGCTGTAGTTATAACAGATGGCCGCCGCCGACAACGACACCACGGCTGCCGCTATCGCCTCACATCACGTCAAGTACAGTTTACTTCAGCAGCTGGCGGTATGTTGTGAGCGATAGCGTAACTTTGCTTGCTGGCTTGCCGAACGCGTCCGTCAGCCGCATATAGTCAGCACATTTTTGCTTTCAATTCAGTTACTTATTTTGGAGGGGTGACGTTTTTCGTTCGTTTTGACGAGCCACCATTGCCGACTGCTTTCCTGCAGCTGCTCGAATGGGAACAGTTTACAATGGCGGCAGTGGTGACGGCTACTGTTGGGAACACTACTCAACTCATAACTCAAGAGTCCTCTACTATAGTGCCGCAGAGTTTGAGCGTGATCTGTCAATTAGCTTGTTTTTGGCATTTAATTATATCAGTCAACCGCAGGTGTGCTCTGCGATTTTCATTATGGTTAAAAATATCGAACAAATGGCATGACATTTAACATGATTACTTTATCATAAATCAGTAGAACCCTAAATGCCTTTCAATTTGAAGAAAAAATTAAATAGATCACCTCTCCCTTGCATAAAAAAAAAAACAAAAAATAAAAAATAATGACATATTCGCCAATATATAGTAATTTATATTTTAAGGCTATTTTTGAAAACATTCTAAGCAGAAAAAAGTTTTTCATCTATGTAGTTATTTCCTAATTTTCGTTTTAATAAATTGGAGCTCTTGTCCTAATCTGTCTTAATTCTTTTTATAATTATAATTTTCTTTGCCATATTTCTGTCTGCTATTATGCAGAGTTGTTTTTTTTTAATTAACTACTAAACTAAAAAATATACGTATATATATTTACAATAAAATATTAAATTTTTGCATTTTTTTCTACTCTTAACAGGCAAAATCCGCCGAATCAAAGAAGGCCAAAAAAGAAAAGGCCGCTGATGCTGACTCAGAGGATGATGAAATTATAGAAGAGGTCATTGAGGGAGATAGCGATATTGATAGTGATGAATATGATCTCCCCTACGATGGATTCGAGGAGGAGGAACCCGAGTGTGACGGTATGTATTTAAAAAAATAATATAAATGTATTTAAAAGTATGAGAAAAAAATTATTTTTTCACACCTAAAACAAGGAGCTCAATTTCGCTCGATTCCTTTGCATTTTAAAGTTACAATTAAAAGTAGCATATTCTTGAGCAAAACAACAAATTAAGTTTTTTTTGTAGAAGAAGTGTATAAAAAAGGGAACAAAAAATTATCATTTGAAGCAACCCCCCACCTCTACAAGGTTATCGACATATCCAATCCACAAAGTGTTTGCTTAAATGTTGTCTTTGCTCACAAGGTTTAAAATCGACCACATTTTCAAAGATAATTTTAATTTTTGTCACACAACTGTCAAAAAAGTCATTAGTCCACGATTAGTCCAAACTCTGTACAGTCTACTTAAGTCGTTAGTCGGGTTTTGACTGAAAATTCAATGCTGCTATTATTTGTTTCCTTTTTCCAATATTTTAAAGTAAAATTTTTAATAATTTTAATTCAAAAGTTAAATTTTTAATGATTTTAATTTAACAGTTACATTTTCAATAATTTTAATTTAAAAGCTAAATTTTTAATAACTCCTCTAAATATATTTTTAGATAAAATTCTTGAAATAGCTATAAGCTATTAATACTTTTGAATCTAAAAACTTCGTATAGTGACTTAACTGACCTTTGCATTCGTTTTTTATTAAAAAATAAATATACCGTGATAGAGGTGTATACATTTTTCATAAAATTATATGAGAGTTCCAAGTTGTACGCATATCAAAACTTTATTCTCTTAATATAGAAAATTTTGCTATCTTTTCAACAAAGTTAAATTATTTCTTCTTTCCCTATCTATTGCAGATGATGACGACGATAACGACGATGGATCCGGCTCTGACGATCAGGCGTAATAATAATGTAGTAGTCAAAAACCATTTAAATTAAAAAAAAAATCATAAAAATGCAAGAAAACTTAAAAAACAGTAAAACAAACAAAAAATGTAATAACACAAAACAAACAAACATGATGAGAAGAAAAGAAGTATATAATTATTATGTTAAGAAATACTTTTTTATTTCTTATTTTATTTTAATTGTATTATGTGTAATTTTTTTTATAAAAAAATAAGAGATATGACGATGATCAACAAAAAGGCAAAAAACCCACAAACTGCATAATTTTTTCCTTTACTCTTAAGTCATACGTATATTATCATTTAAATATATATATACATACATATATAAATATATAAACAACTTAAGCGTAATGATGAAAAGATGAGTTAAATAAAAATTAAATAATAATACACAAATAATAAAATAACAATAATGATGAGATGAAAATGATGAACACAAATTACAACAATAGCAATTAGAAACGTTACAATTGAGTAAAAAATACAAAAACGTGAAAAGTATTGAAATAAAAGAAAATTATGTGAAAAAATTTAAAAATTTTGAAGAAATTATTTTCTTGGCGCTTAATATTTTATTTATCGAAATTTTGAGCACTGATTGGTAGAAGAATCGTAGCATAGAAAATTAAAATGTTTCCAGCTGCGTAACAGCGATTGGGTCTTTGTACATGTATTGCTACAATGTTCTACTTTACTTGAAGATTCGACAACAACTAAAATAACAATTGATTTATTAACTACACTTCTTGAGTTGTATATTATGCTCGCATCTTTATTCATACGAGTACGAATTAAAATGGTTTTAAATTACTTTGAAAACAACTTGAAACAAAGTTACGATTTACAAAGTATTTGAAACCCATTTTAATCCTATTATGAATTGAGGGGTAAATTCAAAACTGGTAAGTGTTTAAGTAGCGTAGTATTTATAGCCTTCGGCCTTGCATTAATTGTTTTATAGAATTTTGATTAAATACTACTGTAATAATCAACAAACTGCATGCATTCAAACCTAGTTCAACCCAATCCAAAGAGCTTGTACTCGTATGATGGATCCTTGTAAGGTTGAAGTAATACAGCTCTTATTGACAAAAAATGTGTAAATTTATTTTTACAATCATCAAGAAAAAAATATATATTTATTTATATATATAAATTATGGAGTTAATTTTATATATTTTTAAATACATTTGCATGTACATATTGTATTCTATACCAAAGACCAAAAAGTTTATCGCATTCCTCTCAACACAGTATTATTTAAGTGATTTAAATGCCAAAAAATATAGCTGGGCTAAATGCATTTGAAACCAAAGGTATACAAAGATTTTTATGTGCACCGAATATAACCATAAACGTTGGTAGAGGAGAAAAAACCTACACAAAATCCAGATATACACCTACATGCATCTGTACGTATATGTTTACACATACATATGCATATGTTCATACATATATGTATATATGTATACATTAGCAAAAATCGAAGTTACTTAAGTTGAATTTATGTTATCAGAATGAGAAAATTAGCCGAAGGATTCTCGCACACACACATCTACTTTATGAGAATATTGTGACCAACTTGCTAACCTGTAATAGCGCTAGTGTACGTACACTAGCATACAATACATTCATATTTATGCATTCATGTAAATGCAAATTCTTTATAAAGGAAATAATCCTGCATGCATCAATAAAGGGCAACGAGTATTGCTGCGTTTTCTATAAAAGTAAAAATAGTGGAAAGAATGACGATTTTAAATAATACAACTTTTTTGTGAATACTTTGAGAACAAATCTTTCCTAATAAAATATTCGGAAACAATGACGAAAGAATAACGATTTTAAATAATACAACTTTTTTGTGAATACTTTGAGAACAAATCTTTCCTAATAAAATATTCGGAACCAATTCCGAATTTGTTTTTGTTACATATAAAAATTTATGTAAATGATTTGTTCACATGAAATTCGGGATAAGGCGGATATCCGTGGACGTCTGACAAAGCAACACTCAAGTCGACTTAGCAGAGTTCCAATGCGATTTTGAGCTATCTATCATTAAAAGCACAATAAAAGTTATGAAAGGGGCAATTTTTTATATTGGTTGTATAATAAGCCACAAACGTTTTTCTCATACTTCATAATATTATTTTTACGGATTATATAGAGGCCTTCGAGCAAATTAACAATTCTGCCCTTTATGTTTTCAAAAATTGTTTCGTATTTCGACGCTAGTTCTCAATATGTGAAATGTAACGAAAAAAAAACCGTCAATGCAATAGTGTACACAACAATAACACTTATTGCATACATTTTTTTTTATTGAACAAGAATTAGAAATTAATAAAATAACAATTTCAGGGAAAAGGTAAAAGGAAAGGATATGTTTCTTGTTTTGAAGGTGGAAGCGTGGATAAGAAACATTTGTCAGAAAACAAAATAATGTTATGTACTAAGAGATACACCATGTAAACCACTGAAAAGTGTGCTTGCATACATTCATTCCTACACCACATACTCACAACGAAAAGCATACCCCTATAAAAAAATTCGTTATATCAACCAATATTACATAAAAATATCTATGTATAAATACGTATGTATGTATAACATTAAAATTATACCAATTTCAACTATGTATACTTCAGAGCAAACCTGTATTCGTATATATATATATTTAAATATGCAATACATACATACATGCGAAACGATATGGTAATATCTTGTACAGAAAATAAATTTTAATGTCGCTTGGTAAAGCAAGTAAAATAATATATAAATCAAGCGAATAAACGCACGAAAGGAATGGAAGAACAAACAGCCCTCGATTAACCGTAAGAACGTACATATGTAGGTGTATATGTAAACGAAAATTCACAATCATATTTGCATGTGTGGACAAGGGTGCGGTGTGTAAAATTGCAAATAAAATTGTTAGTAAGATGTACCAATCCCACTCTCCCTACTCTCTCACCGCCCACTAGTCACACCAAACGGAAATGACAAAAATACAAACAAAACAAAAAATCACCAAACGATAGAAGTATATCGAAAATTTATGTCGACTAGCAATCGATATACGCACAAACTGAAATATGAAGTAAATACAACAATAAATACATGTGTGCATTGAATGTGTGAGTATTTACATCCTTCTTATATTTGCATTGAAAGTATTTACTTTTTCAGACGTCTGTTAAATATTTTTATCGAAAGAGAGAACTAAATAGCATTCATAAAAAGAACAACTGCATTTCGAGAAGGTCTCAGTTTTACTTGTACGAATAAATGTTGTAAGCGAAGAATTAAAAACAAAACAAAAAAAAAAAAAAGTGTAGCACTAAGTACATGCATTTTAATCTGTTGAAAAAATATAAAAAAAATATGAAAAACAAAAGACATTTGCATACTATTACTATGAAAGTTAATAAGCAAACAGTAACGAATTAATATTAGAAATAAAAGGAACCTTTCGAATTTTTTCTTTAATGAAAAATACAACAGTTTTAAAAATAAAATATTTCATTGCAATAATTTTATAATCTAAGCATTTTTGTAATATACACGATGACTACGAAGTTATTTGTAAATAATTCAAAATATTGTAGACCAAGTTATATTTATGTACATATGTACATAAAGGTGCATATGCAAGTATATTCAGAAATGAGTATCTTACTTACCCAGCAAAAAGTTTTTAATAGAAATACAAATGAAATAAAATTTATTAATAAATTGGCATTACACATGCCGAATGGTGGTTTGTCTTACTAGGAATTGCAGCCGGTTGAGAGTAAAAAAATGCAAATAAATTAAATTGGATTAAATGAGATGAAAAGAAATAAAGCTTTCAAATAAATTAAATTCAAACACATTACCTAATGTTATACTACTACATACATATTCATGCCAAATAATGTGTGCTTCTTTCTCTTGTGAAATGAATACCAGTATTTGCAAACTAAAGGAGTGTCTAATCTCCGGCGGCACCAAACTTGTACACCCGAAACATGTTTTGATAAAATCTTTTTGGGAGCGGGAGGTGTCAACTTCATATAAGAATTGCCAACGTATGTAGATACAAATCCCGATAACTAAAAAAATTCTAATATATGCTGCATTACTTTAATACAAATTTTTCGATGCCTGTTAGTTGGTTAGTTGATGTCTGTTAGAATGTTAGTTATTAATATTATATGATAAAACTAAGGTAGAAACGATGAGAACGATTTTTAGCCTTTTTGACGTTTGCAAACCACTCTCTTTCCATTGCTTATTTTAGTTTTTTCTCTTTCAAATAAATTTGAAGTCAAAGTTTTTTTAAATAAATTTAATTCTTCCAAGGCGAATCTATTAAAGGAGGTATCGGTAAATCAGCTGACTGGTTTTTTTTCGCCGTGTCCATGTGGCTGTCAACCCAGAATGAGACAAGGCGAATTCATTCTTTGTTTTCTACTTTGACAATCAAACGTATGAAAATATTGTTGTTGGTCTCGTGCCACCACCTTTAATGAATGCCCCTTGAATTCTTCTATAACCGTAAAAGGGTGAAACAATTCCAATAAAAGCTTGCTTGTAGATATTTGGATTTTAGTACTTAAATTTTAATTTAAAACGGGCATCTTTAATTGCATAAATAATTGAAAGCTGTCGTTTTCCTCACCTTAACTCCAAAGTATGGAGGATCAAGGGAATCCAAGTGTAGTACAAAGGACTTAATTAATGTCTGAGTGCTGCACTTGCTAGTTGTCCCGAGACAAAAAAAAAACGAAAAGATGGTGGATCAAATATTCACTGCGACAAAGAACCTAACCAGCGAATTATGGCAGTAGAGCTTCTAAGCGCTTGCCTTTAAGTACCGTCAAATTCTTGGTCACTTCTTCACTCCTGTGCATTTATTTGTAAATGTCTGGAACATTTTATGAGATAATTTTTTGATTAGAATCGGTATTTGTGCATCCTTTATAATTGCAAGCCATTGTATTGTATTTTTTATTCTTTCGGGAATACCGTACATATAGTAGAATAGAATAGTTGAAGGTTTGTACTGTGGCCTGAAGACCTTTGTAGAGAGCACACAACGCTATTTGTTTCAACCCAGTTTCCTAAACAAGCCTAAGTTGGGCTGGGAGTACGCTTCTTTCTTTTGGCCGTATGTCTATTCCTTCTTGCCAATGCAGATGGCAGCGTAATCTGAGGTGAGCTGTGAGAATGGCAGTGAGCATTCTCAGTTTGTCCTTACCCTTCCAATAAGGATTTAGCCTGGCGTAGCCCCCTTGTTTGCTGCCAGCTTATATGCCTTCGTTTTTAAGCTTTTCCGCGATGGTATGTTGTCGCTAGCGAATAGTGAGTCAGTAGCCTTTCTAGTCAGCGTCCTCATTTCCGGGTATTTCAAAATGTCCTGGGACCCATATAAACATGACGCGGTTATGAACTCTTAACTGGGCAGGCTTTCGATTCAGTTAGCTACTTCACGCTACTAGATGACATGCAGTCGAAACTCCCGCCGGGGCTGAAGGGGTGGTCCGCGAATTATATAATATAAGTGGTCGGCAAACGTCATTTCGAAACCAAAACTCAAAACAGAGGAGGATAAAGCAAAGCGTTCCGCAGGGTGGTGTCTTATCACCTCCCCCAGCCACCAGAGGGAGTCTCCCTGGTCTTCTATGCTGACGATTGTTTGATAATGACGTCTGTGCTCTAAAGTAACCTCTCCAACCTTTCTCGCTTTTTTACTGCGAGGAATCTCAAGCTTTCCACCACTAACACCACGGAATCTCCAACTTTACACCACAAAATCCACGGCAACCCTCTTTACCACCTGGGCAAAGGAGGTCAAACTACAGCTTAAGGTCAAAGTCGATGACACAGCAATAATGACAGTAAAGAACCCCAAAATTTTGGGAGTTACCTTCGATTGTTTGCTCTCTTTTTCTGCGCACAGAACCGCAATTGCCACTAAAGTCCAAAATGCAGCAAGGTCCTCAAATCGCTTACCGGCAGCACTTGGGGCAAAGACAAAGAACTGTTGCTTTCGACATTTAAGGCAATTGGCCGGCCGGTTCTTAACTATGCTGCGCCTGTCTGGTCGCCTGGAACTAGTGATTTGCAGTGGACAAAGTTACAGACCTGTCAAAATACCGCCATTCGGACAGCGACCGGGTGCATCCTGATGTCACCCATCCAACACCTTCATAACGAGGCACAAATGCTCCCAGTTGTGGAGCACAACAAATTGCTCAGCAAGCAGTTCCTGCTCGGATGTTACCGTAGGTCTCATCCCTGCAGACACCTGCTTGAGCCCGAGCCGCCTCCCAGGCACGTCAGGAGACACCTCCTAGACTACGCTGGCGAAATCCAGGACAAGACTGACCGTAACCTACTGGACCGGACATTATTTAGACAGTCTATAAACGACATTCACCGGGAGACCGTTACCACCTTCTTGAACTCCGGTCCTGTGAATGCCGTTATCGGAGTCCAACCACCACCTATCGCAGATGAAGAGCTCCAGCTTCCCCGTGAGACTCGTGTAACACTGGCACAACTACGTTCTGGATACTGTAGCAGGTTAAACTCCTACATATCCAGAATCGACCCCGATATACCAAACACATGTCCGGCATGTGAAGGTACCCCGCACGACACTAACCACCTCTTCACATGCCCCCTTAAACCGACTCATCTAACCCCCCTCTCCCTCTGGACCCAACCTGTCGAAACAGCATGTTTCCTGGGCCTACCCCTAGATGAGCTAGACGAAGACGAACGATGATTTGCCTACACTGACAGGGCTACCTATGCTGTTAACAACAACAACAACGGGTTGGGTCCAGAGGGAGAGAGGTGTTAGATGAGTGGGTTTGATGGGGCATGTGAAAAGGTGGTTAGTGTCGTGCGAGGCGCCTTCACATGCCGGACATATGTTTAGTATGTCGGGGTAAGCAAGGCACCCCGCTTAAATATGTTTATTTTATTGGGTGTTCCAAATACTAAGTTGTGTTGTTTATCGTCCTGTGCTACATGAGAAGATTTTCATTAAAATTCCCACTAGATCCCTTCGATGCTCAGAGTTTTTCTACGTAGGCCTTTATAGGGCTCGTATACTCATAATGCTTCTACTACCAGAGCCATTGGTTTTGTCGCGATTGATTTTTCAGTTCCAATAATCGCTTCACGGATTGGCTCTAGTAAAGTAGTTTAGGTTAAGCTTTCTCTTACTCTTACTAACATCTGAAATATGTACATACATATGTACATCCTTGCTTATAAGAATTTTTTATATTATATTCATTATATATATATATATAATTGGCGCGTACACATTTTTGTGTGTTTGACTGAGCTTCTCCTCCTATTTGAGGCGTGCGTCCTGGTGTTGTTCCACAAATGGAGGGACCGACAGTTTCAAGTCGATTCAGAATGGCAGATATTTATTTTTGGGAGCTTTCACTCGGAGGGTTGCCATTGCCTGCCGAGGGGCGACCGCTATTAGAAAAAACTTTTTCTTCATTTTGTTGTTTCACCCAGATTCGAATATTATTATATTCATTAGTTTAGTAAAAAAAAAAAAAAATCGACTCCTTTCGATGTTGTTATTGTAACCGTATACAAATTTCTCACAAATATTTGCGGAATACTGCTAAAGTAACAGTTCTTGGCCGGGCATAGTTAGATATAGAGATTTACCTTCCGACTTTAAGGCCTTTTACGCCATCTACTTTTCATAATACCTCATTCAGGCCCTATTGTGGGCTGAGCGTATTACTCGCTTCTGGCTGGCTTATTTTAATCGATATGGCATCACATTCGAGAAATAAGTGTGATGTTGTTTCTGGGAGCAAGTCGCAAATTCGACAAGAGTCGTTATGGCCTCTGGCAAGGCGAATTTATTACAGGTGACAGCAAACACATATAAGTAAAACCCTACATGTATTTGTTGTTGCGTTTGGTGCAAGCATCATGTCAAAATCAGCAAGCAAATTGTGGGAACAAACTGAACAATCCAGTGTGGCAACACCAGTATTCGTAAAGGAGTTCTCACGAATTCCTTTTGTTTTCTTCTTCGCAGTTTTGTAGCAAGAACTTTTTGAATAATCATTTTTCGTAACTGAAATGATTAGCTTTCAGAACCTTGAATCGAGTAACACGCAAAGCAGTTTTTATCACTAAATTTATAGTTTGTAAAATTTGAATCGTTTATTTGAATAAAGCAGTTAATAGTAATATATATATATATATGTGGCACTTTCATGTCCCCACATAATTGGTGACCCCGACGTGATAATTTTAGCGCAACAAGATGTCCAACACTGAGGACACGATTGAACAGGATGGTGCATCCAACGGAGATTCCGAGGCAGATTTCCAATCCCCCAGAACACATGTAGACCGGTACGAACGCATAGAGCTACCCCCATTCTGGAGCCAGCAGGCACAACTATGGTTCGCTGCAGTAGAGGCGCAATTCCAGCTTCGCAGAATCACATCCGACGCAACCAAATATTATACCGTCATCGCTCGCTTGGATCAAGATGCTCTAATCGTCGTGGAAAATTTAATAACCAACCCGCCTACAAACGATAAGTATAGCACGCTGAAAAACGCACTATTGAACCATTTTGCACTCTCACAGAGTCGACGATTCAAAATGCTGTTATCTGGCGTAGAGTTGGGCGACCGACGCCCATCCGAATTACTCGCGGAAATAAATCGTCTGGGAGGAGATAAACTCGACCCGGCATTCGTTCGAGTTATTTGGTTAGAGCGACTTCCGCCACAAGTCCAAATGGCACTAGTGGGAAGGGACCAAGAAGATAACGTCCAACTCTCCCAGCTCGCTAATCAAGTAATGGAGGTGCAACGCAACGCAAATTACCAAAATCTCATGCCAGTCTCACGAAATGTCAGTACGAATGCGCTACAACAACAAGTCGACAAACTAGCTGAGCAACTGGAGAAGTTAATCCTTGAGCGCAGTAACAATAACAGCAGTGGAACCAGCAATCCATTGCCAAACGCTTCCTATTCCACACCACTTGTATGTTTCTACCACCGCAGGTTCGGGGCACGCGCTAACAAATGCACGAAACCCTGCGCATTCGTCGAAGGCAAGGGAAACGCAAGCAGCCGCCAGTAGTATCGACGAGCACCGGCGGCGATACAACACCTCGTCGACTTTTCGTTTACGATCGCAACACAGGCATGAAACTCCTCGTCGATACCGGCGCGGATATTTCTGTCACCCCACCTCCACAAGGAGTCAAACTATCACCAAGAGCGCTTCGACTACAGGCAGCAAACGGCACCAAAATCGACACGTATGGCGATAAGCCCCTCACTCTTAACATAGGACTACGTCAACCGATTCGCTGGGTATTCTGTATGGCCAACGTACCGTACCCCATAATCGGCGCAGACCTCCTACACGAATACGGGCTTATAGTGGATCTGAAACAAGGCTGTTTAATTGACCGCAACTCAGGTAACCGTAGCGTCGGCTCATATGCAACAGCATCAATCACCGACATTACCACACTCACGCAAACTAACAGATTCACCAACATTCTGAAGGAGTTCCCGGAATTGTTGGGCAATCCGTCAAATCGTACGGCAACCAAACACTCCGTCAAGCACTTCATACCCACCACCGGCCCACCATGCCTCCAACGAGCCCGCCAACTATGTCCGGAACGCCTCAAAATCGCAAAAGAAGAATTCCAACTCTTGGTAGATTTGGGTTACGCGAGGCCATCGAACAGTCCTTGGGCCAGCCCCCTCCACATGGCAAAGAAAAAGAACGGAGATTGGAGACCATGTGGAGACTACCGCAGATTAAACGAGCAAACTACCCCGGACCGGTACCCAATTTCTCTGCTCCAGGACTACTCTTCGATCCTGGCAGGGAAAAACATATTTACTAAAATCGATCTCAGACGCGCATTTCATCACATACCGGTAGCAGAAGAGGACATCCCCAAAACTGCCGTAATCACCCCATTCGGTCTGTTTGAGTTTACCTCAATGCCGTTCGGGCTCCGTAACGCCGCCCAATCGTTCCAGCGTTTCATCAACGAAGCCCTGTCAGGACTCGAATTCGTTTACGCCTACATCGATGACCTACTGATAGCATCAAACAGCACCCAACAACATGAGCAGCATCTTCGTCTAGTTTTCCAACAACTCAGCAAATACGGACTCTGCATAAACGCCGATAAATGCGTTTTCGGAGCTTCCACCGTTGATTTCCTAGGCTACCGCATAACGCCCAACGGCTCCGCGCCACTTCCAGACCGTGTCCAAGCATTACGAGACTTTCCGAAGCCTAAAACTATTTTAGAATTAAGGAGATTTTTAGGGGCCGTTAACTTCTATAGAAGACACATCAGTAGAGCCGCCTCCATTCAAGTACCACTCAACGACCTTCTTAAAGACTCTAAGAAAAACGATCGGCGACCAGTTCCATGGACAACAGAGTCCGAAAAGGCTTTCGAAGAGGTGAAAGAGAAGCTCGCTCAAGCTACCCTCTTAGCACATCCGATTTCTGGCGCCAAGCTTCGAGTCACGTGCGACGCATCTAGCACAGCGTTAGGAGCGGTTTTGGAGCAACAACATAACGGCACGTGGCAGCCGCTTGGGTTCTTTTCGAAGAAACTTTCACCAGCACAGAAGAACTATAGCACATATGATAGGGAACTGACGGCGATTTTCGAAGCAATCAAGAACTTCCGGCATTGGGTCGAGGCCCGTGAGTTCACTGTCAGAACCGATCACAAACCGTTGATTTACGCATTTTGACAGCAGTCTGATAAAGCTTCTCCACGCCAAATAAGACAACTGGGATTCATTAGTCAATTCACCACAAGAATAGAGCACATCTCTGGCTCGGACAACGACATAGCGGACACTTTTTCGCGTATTGACACAATGCACACACCGGTTATGATCGACCACGATGAGTTATCACGCACCCAAGCAGCAGACGATGAGCTAAAACAATTACTTGAGCAGAACGAAACATCACTTAAGTTCCAGAAACTAACCTTTGGTTTGGACGGGCAGGCAATCTACTGCGATGTCTCCACCAATAACATTCGTCCATTTGTGCCGTTAGGGTTACGTCGCAAAGTCTACGAGGCACTACACAACTTGGCACATCCCAGCGGCAGATCCACCGTTAAAATCGTCGCACAACGATACGTTTGGCCGTCAATGAACAAAGACATCACCGAGTGGGCCAGAAACTGCATCCCATGCCAACGTTCCAAGACAGCGCGACACGCGCACACAAGATTTGCAGCATTTCCAGAGCCCGACGAAAGGTTCGACCACGTCCACCTGGATCTGGTCGGTCCATTGCCCGAATCGCAGGGGTTCAGGTATTGCCTAACAGCCATCGATCGCTTCACCAAGTGGCCCGAAGCAATTGCTATAATACTAAGTTTCCACCGCAGCCGGAGTTTGGGGTTCTCTGCCGCTATCGTGTTCTTAGCGCAAACACGAAACAAAACACCTGTCAAATCCCATACAAAATTAAAACACAACTCCATACCTAAACCCACTTTTCAAAGCGTGTTTTGTTGGGTTTGCGTCTAATTTAATTATTAAGTGGTGGCAATGTTGCTCATTTTCCTCATTTATTATTGCATTCTTATCGAAATATGGCAACAATGATTGCAATTTGTCAATATGACATTTGATTGACGTTTAATATTTTTCTTGTGGTAATCGTTAAGTGGTGCGCGCAAAATATAAAATAAGTCAAATAAGCCAAATAAATCTACAATCTTTCCTCAGGAATACTGAATCAACTCGTTGCGGATAGTATAACAGGTATTTCTTTTATTTATATATGTAATTTTATTTGTATTTACATCTAATTGTATAATGTTAATTTCTATTTATATATGTAGGCATGCCTGATTCGGTTGCTTCGCCAGCTCCATCAAATTCGCCGATATCACCTTCATGCTCCTCATTTTCAGCTGCTCCGTCTGCTTCGTTTACATTTTCGCCACCATCGTCTCCAGCACTGCACGAAGCTTCCGCACCTGCAGCAAAAACAAAAAATGCGAAAATATATGAATTAAACGAAACAATAAAATCTTGTATGACAGAAAACAATAAATTAACTGCTGAGTTAATTGAAATCGAAAAAAAAAAAGGTTGCTGCTATTGAGGTATTGACAAAAAGTGTGGTTAGTTTCTTGGAGAGAAACTAATTAACTAAAATATTGTTATTAAATTTATATTTAAGTTTTAATGAATTGTGCCTTTTAAAGTTGCACTAAGTGCCTACTACTATCTTTTTCCAAAATGAATAAAATGTTATTTTATAAAACTATGGCCCCTATTATGAGTTACATTCGATCTTCGATATTCGCTGGTTGCCGAAGATCGAAAATCGAATGCCAATTTGGTATTATGAGCGGTGCAACCCTATCGAAATTTTCGTTGTTTACCGAATTTAGAGTCGATTGCAATTTTGCTTTCGATTGTGTAGCGTATTGTGGGAAAACTTGTTAAAGTGTAAGTTATTTGCGATTATTTATGGTTTTATAGTAACCAAATAATAAATATATACTAATTTTGTTAATTTTATGCAGGTCGAAAGTCGTGAGTACCAAACAACAATTAGAAAGGCGAAGCCACAATTCGCAAAAGGGAATGCACCAAAGTTCAAGCAGCAAAAAAATGGGAGGAATTTACAACGGAGCTGAATTGCTTGGGACCACCAGTGAGAACGGCAGCAAAATGGATTAAGCTTAATAATGGTTTTCTTTTGTGATGTTTATAGAAATATATTTTATTGGCAGGCATGGGCTGAAATACGTAGAGGAACTGAAATACATATTTTTTTCGAATGACGAATAATTGAATAAAGAAAATTTATAACAAAAATAAAACAGAAACTGTGGCGTAAAGATTTCTATTTAATACTTTTTAGATTTTTCTATAATATTCTCAAAATTTCATTTCTTATGTTTTCTACTTCGGCGTTATTTGACTCCACTTCAATATGTTCAGCATCATTGTACACAGTGGGTTGAGCAAGTCGTAGCATACCTTCATTACCAATACTCAATTGGTACGATCCCTGAGCACAAAATGGCAGAACTGTGGCTAGCTTTAAAATATTTGAATCAATTTAACTCGGGTGCACTGCTGCAACAGGTTTTCTGTACTGGACAGTAGGTTCACCAACGCCTCTTTAGATAATCTAAAGTTCTTTAAAAATCTGTAAGGAAATTTCTGTAATATTAAATACGTCAACACATTTTGAAAATTCTAAATTTACTCAGTGGAAGCCATTTCCAGGGGTTTGGATGCGTCCCTCAACTATTTTCTACTTCTAGCTAGTTCCACTAATCTTTCATCGTCCGAAGAATCGTCGAACCACAACTCCGTTGTACTCATTTTCACAAAAAATACTTTTTTTAACTTTTAAAAATAATGTTAGCAAAGAATTTCAACACAATCGGTTTTTCTTTTATTTTGATTTGGTGTATCAGCTGAGAAAAAATTATCTATTGTAAATGCGTCGAGCGATCGAAATTCACAATAGTCCTATTCTTCAACGAATGACCACCATAATACCAAATGAAAATTCGTTCGATCAGCACTTTCGACTACAGTCGAAGATCGAATGTTGCTCATAATAGGGGCCTATGTATTACAAATTTTATTGTTCTGGTGAAAAGTTGTTTTTCAGATTTAAACCAATTGGACTCTTTGTAGGTCGAAATATTTAAATAAATATTTGGTTTGAAGATAAAATTGTTTAAACCAAATAACCTTTTTAACCAATAAATTATGGTTAATTTAATAAAACATACGGGAGAATCTACATGAAAGAAGTTATATTACTCACTGAAATATTCCTTTAACGCATTTCTTATCGATTCTCCTTCAGATCGGTCAACTGCATTGGTGCCGTATTGAATATTGCGCCTGGAATCGCGATGCATTTCCACTAGCCAATTTTCCAAAATTAAATCCTTCTCAGCAATCAAAAAATTATGTAAAACACATGCACATGAAATAACTGTGTTTACATTTTTGATGTGGTTATCCACGCCTTTTCCAATTCTCCTAAATCTAAAATAGAACCTGTATTACCAATTTTTAAAAATATTAGAATCTCTAAGTTGTATTTACCGGGCTTTTAAATGGCCAAAAGCATTTTCCACAACACGCCGGCACTTAGACAATCTATAGTTGAATTTTTTTTGTTCGGGTGTATTGGTCACACTATGCGGATATGGCTTCATTAAATGCTGAGAGAGACGAAAAGCAGAGTCCCCTATAATATGGACTGGTATTTTTGTGGATCCATACAGCAAGCTCAATTCATCAAGAAGTGTACAACTTTGCAACTCGCGCTTTAGCGATGATTTTTCAAAAATTCCGGAGTCGTTGCATCTTCCAGGACTGCCGCAATGTATATAAACAAATCTATATTTTGCGTCTACCAAAGCCAATAGTACTACGGAATACCACCCTTTGTAGTTGTAGTAATCAATGGCTTCTTCCTTTCTTGGATGAATTTCAATATGACATCCATCTGTATAATAAAGATGCTTTTGATTAAACATTATTTTTATCGCATTACTTATAAACCTACCTATTGCTCCAATACATTGTGGATAGCCCATTGCATTAAAATCTGCGACTCCATTCTCAATTTGCGCCTTTGTCAGTGGAAAATTTTTCAAATATATTGGAGCCAAAGATGCTCAACTTCATTGCAAAACTCGATGAGTATTTTGCAAACAGTTGCTTTGCCTACTCCAAACAAATGTCCAATTGATCTGTATTCACTAGAAGATCCTAGTGCATACAGAGCAATTGCCACGCGCTTTTTTAGTGAAATCGGGTTTCGATAGTTCGTTTTTCTTTTGGCTATTTTTTCAAGTTTGCTGCACAATTTTTCAAAGCAGGATCTTTCCATTCGGAAATTATCTTTGAAAAACTTGTCCCCATTACTCTGGCAGTCTACTTCCCAAAAGGTATTGGAATGTTCCTAAAATATACATGTACATTATACACAAATAATGTATCATAAATCTGTTTACCATACCAAAGACCGTACACTTTGCGAACGCATTAAATTGGCAGCAACGCTTAAAATTATTTTATTTTCCCTTAACCTCTTTTTTAAATAATATGTGACCAACTCACTATCAATTATTTTAAAATAAAATGATAAAATCAACATAACAAATTGAATTTTATGCACCATTTTATAATTTTATCAATTTTTATAATTCTTATTTCACAATGTCAACAAAAGACAGTTCAAACACAGTTTCTCCCAAACTTTCGGTGGAAACAGTTGATAGTTCTCCCAAACACAACTCCTGCAAACACGGTGTTTGCTTTTGGTGGAAACGTAATATAAAAGATATTACAGCCAGCACCGTTGCCAGCTTATTCTACACACATTGGATATCACGCTTCGGATGTCCCAAGTTGCTAACCACGGACCAGGGTTCACAATTCGAAAGCGCACTCTTCACAGCACTCTCACGATTGGTCGGCTGTAAACGAATCCGTACTACAGCATACCACCCAGCTTCAAATGGCCTAGTTGAAAGATGGCACCGCACATTGAAGGCAGCAATAATGTGCCATCAGACCCCGCAATGGACCCAGGCGCTACCCACCGTTCTCCTGGGACTTAGGACATGCTACAAGGAAGATCTAAAAGCCTCTCCAGCAGAATATCTCTATGGCTCAACACTAAAGGTGCCCGGCGAGTTCTTCACAAACACCGATCCGCCAGTGGACCCTCATAGTTTTCTAGACGAATTCCGTTCACATATGCGAAAAATAAGGCCCGCTCCGACAACACACCACAACAAGCAGAAGACATTTTGTTTCAAAGATATAGAGACCTGCACTCATGTATTCCTGAGAGTTGATGCAGTTAAACGGCCGCTCGACCAGCCATACTCGGGCCCCCACAAAATAGTCAAACGCATAGACAATAGGCTCTTTATAATAGACGTAAATGGGCGAGAAGTCACCGTCAACATAGACCGTATTAAACCCGCTCATTTAGCCAGTGATGATATTTTTGGAAGCGCTGCCCACTTTAGACGCGCATTGGTCAACTCGGGGGTACCCCTTCATCCTACAACATCAACGTGTCTACCACTGCAGCAGAGATCAGCACACGCGCCAAATAGCCAACCTTAAATTAGACTTTAAGAAGTCCCACATAAAGCCTCATTTAGGGGGGAGTATTGTGGGAACAAACTGAACAATCCAATGTGGCAACACCAGTATTCGTAAAGGAGTTCTCACGAATTCCTTTTGTTTTCTTCTTCGCAGTTTTGTAGCAAGAACTTTTTGAATAATCATTTTTCGTAACTGAAATGATTAGCTTTCAGAACCTTGAATCGAGTAACACGCAAAGCAGTTTTTATCACTAAATTTATAGTTTGTAAAATTTGAATCGTTTATTTGAATAAAGCAGTTAATAGTAATATATATATATATATGTGGCACTTTCATGTCCCCACAAAATGTAAACATACGAATGTAGACATACCAATACATACAAACAAAGCATATCATTTTGACATAAGCCATACCTACGGCGAAAAATTCAGCTGGGTGAATGCTGTCACCTTATTAAATCCACCTTGGCCTCTGGTGACGCTCCAGCAGGCTTATATGTGTGCGTGTCGGGTGACACTCGTACTTGCTTCGTGTCACACATACTTGTTGTCGGCTTTTGAATGATGAAAATCAAAAATTTTAGATATTAGCGTCAAGCACCCGACACGCACACATATAAGTCTGCTGGACAAGCATACTGGAGCGTCACCAGAGGCCATTAGACCATCCACAGTTGACTACGTAGCATTCTCAGTTTGCATATAGGCAGTTTATGAGATTGTTTAATATCCCATTTAAGAACTTTTGCTTCGCGTGGCCAGTGATGGTAAATGTAGGGAAAATTCCCTACATGTAGGGATTTTTGTCGAAAAATGTAGGTGTAGGGAAAAGAAGGACAGATTTTTTTAAATTCTGTAAATGTAGGGCATTTTCAAGAAGGACAGAAAAAATTTTAAATTAGTGGGAAAAATTAAAAAAGTTCATTTAAAATAGAAATCCGCAGTAAGATTTCAAAGCAGGATTTTTTTCCTTATGGTAGCATACTTTTAAAGCGTTAATACGGCAACATGGCCATTTTTTTCTTCGTTAACGCTAACGCGATTTTTTCTTCGAAATTGTTAGTTGTCCCGCGTTTTCTGGCGCTTTTCACTTTTGAAGTAAGTTTGCAATTATTTTAATTTTAGCTTTTTTTTATATTAAAAATGCATATATTTTCAAGAAATGAGCTCCTCCTCTTCGACTGACTCTTCGGAGCACAGTAGGAGAAAAATTCAAGTATCGGAAACAAAAGTTCAATAACAAGTGGCTTGACGACGACAATTTTAGTGGCTGGTTGAAAGCTGTGGCTAACGATTCATTCAAATGCAAATGCACTGAGTGCGACAAAGTTTCGAACTGCGGCAATTCTGATTTGCAGAAGCACGCCGAAACAAAAATGCACCAAAAAAAAATATGAAGAAAATAAAAAAGACACCTAAAATAAACAGTTTTTTTTTAAGAAAAAGCCGAGTAAACCAAATGGTTCCAGAAATTTCGAAATAAGACTTAGCATGTTCTTCGCTGAGCATAATGTCGTGATGCAAGTGGTGGACCATTTAATCCCACTCTTAAAAGTAATCGTGCCGGATTCTGAAAAAATAGAAACTCTGTCTTGTTTTAAACAGAACTGAATGAGATGAAAAGGTCTAATTTTTAGTCTTTTTACTGAATATTTCTTTATAAATGTGTTTATAATATAACAAATATGTGTATTTATATATATTTGAAATAAAATTTGTTTATTTTATAAAGTGTTAAAACAGCACCAAGTCTAAAACTTAAGCAAATAATTCAATTTTGACGTTGCAAGTGCCTCATTATAGTGTAAACACAGGAGAAAAAAATGTAGGGAATTTTGTAGGGAACATTTTTTGAAGCGTAGGGAAAAGTTGGGAATTTTTTTGGGCTGTGTAGGGATTTTTCAAAAAATTATTTACCATCACTGCGCGTGGCCCCATACTTTGGTGCAGGCTTAAGTATTTGTTGTTATTATAGCAGCATAAACATCCCCATTCCTGTACGAGGAATGGTGCTGGAGTGACAGTCATTGGCGGGATAGAAATACGGGTCGTTTCGATTACGTAGAACTGTCGTGGGAACGAGCTTAAGTAGCTCGGTCTTAGGTCTTCACATTTGAGATATTTCTTGACCGTGTGTTACTCAATAGGTGTCCCTCGGTGAAACACCAAAATTAAGAAAAACATTTTTCTAATAGCGGTCGCCCCTCGGCATTCAATGGCAAACCTCCGATTGTATTTCGGCCATGAAAAAACTCCTCATAAAAATATCTGCCCTTTGGAGTCGGCTTGAAACTGTAGGAACAGCATCAAGATGCACGCCACAAATAGGAGGAGGAGCTCGGACAAACACCCAAAAAGAGTGTACGCGACAATTATATACATATATACATATATATGTATTACCCAATTTACAGGAAAGGCTTAGATCATGTTGGTTTTGTTTTTCTCTAGCCAATGTATCACCTAATGGTGTTTCCATTAAGACTTTTTCAATTATACAAATGGTTGAAGTATTAAAGCATAAATGTAATGTTTATTTTTTTCTTCTTTTTCATATTTATGGGAATGTCTTAGGCAATCTTAAATGTGTATATACGATAACGTTCAGTTTAAATAGAAAAATATATATACATACATGCATGTATGTATGTAGTAACTTACTAAAATACTGCAGCTCTAACTCGACCATTCTATTCCTTACCAAATACCTTAAATTCGTTCAGTTCAAGTTGTTGTTTTTTCAATAAAATTTCTTCTCTTCGCAACTTCTCTATCTCATAATTATGCCTACGCTGTTCCTTAAGTTTATCATTAGTCGCCTCACTTAGTTTATTAATCGATTCACACATTTGCTTTAGACCTTCGCTTATTTCTTTCATAACACGCAAATTTTCCGCATGCAAATCGGCGTTTTCGTTAAGAAATTGGGATACTGTATTTATCACTGTTGTTTGCTGTTTTACCAAGTGAAATAATTTTTCAGTTCCCTCTGTTTCTGGTGAACGTATATTACGTTTTTTAGCATCTGCACATCCTTCACTTTTTTCTGCTTCAACTTTCCTTTTACTTGCAGTTGATTGACATAGTGCAAATGAGCGCACACTTATGCGCTCAACCTCTGAGGGCTTTTCATTAGTTTGGTCCTTAAAAGTTTCAATCGCAACATGAGAGTCAATTGGATTTTCATCATTTTCCTCGTCGAGCATTAACTCTTCTTTGATTATATTCGCCACACCCTCAGAGGGTGTACTCAAATCTTCTTGCATATCTGAGCCTTTGTCAATGTCAGCATCATCATCGAAGAATCCACATATACGCGCGACATCATATTCAACAGGAGATAAGGAAGTCTTTTTATAAGGTATTTCATCTTGTTCTGCAGCGTGAGCCTCATTTCTTTCATACATAATTTTTCTTTTTACGGCAGCGCGCCAATCGAACCAAACCTATAAAAGAGCAAACATGGAATCAATTTAACTAAGTGAAAGCTTTCCAACTTTTTTCCAACGCTCAGGTGGTTTGCTTGGTGGTCCACGATTATTTAGTTTGTCCGCAAGCATCGCCCATAAAGCATTTCTCACGTCTTTGTTCTGTAATGTGCCGCGTGCAAGATCTAAATATTCTTTCATAAAATCTACCATAATGGCTTCTTGTGCCACATTTTTGTGCCGACCCCTTAAAAAGTAAATTTATAATTATCAAAATCATTAAATTAACTTAAAATATTAGAAATTACTTACATTTCACAATGATGTATTTCCAAACGAATGTAAATGTCAACAAAACAGAGTGGTTTAAAATCGCACAAATATGAATTTCTGTCGATTTCATTTCACTTTAATATTTCAGGTGGAAATGAAATTGAAGAATGAAAAGCTATGAATAGTAATATTATATTTCTTGTAAAATCAATAGTTCACATTTTTGGGAAATATTTTTAAGCACCTAAAGAATTTTATTTGGTTAAATAATGAATGTGAGAAAATGTATGTGTATGTATTTTATGAACAGCCGATACGAAATTTGGAATTGCTTTCACTGTGAAATTATATCATTGCGGTTTACTTTTTGCATACCACCCTGTAATTCCCAATTTTCATCACATTAATCAGTTCATAGTTGATATGGGAGTCAGAAAGATTTGTGGAAACATAAAAATTTGGTAAAATTTTTGTTTGAATTGAGCAATGGATAAAGACTCGGATAGCACTGTAACATCATTAGATGAGAATACAGAGAACTTCTGCACTAATCCTACCCGTGATATCTTAGCGGAAGGTATCGTTAACTTATTTAAGCCCGCAGTGGAGAAATTAGACGAGCACATCCAAGCTACCCGCGCTTCTCAAATAGAATTAAAGAAGCAATTAGACGCACTCTCAGTTCAGTTGGTGGAAATAGAGAAGGCTCAGCATAATATTCCTGAATTTTCAAGCAAAGTTAAAGAGTTAATTAACGTGAAACATAAAGTCACTGTTATAACAAATATTCTCAGCACAAGTCAGGATCGTTTAACTGGTCTTTACCAGCTTATTGAGAAGGAACAGCGGCGGAGGCAAGCTCTGCTGGATTCAGCTATAAACACAAATATACCTTAGAAATTTGAGAATGGAAACGCCCTATACAAACCACCTAACAGCGGACGATTACGAACAGATATATGAGCCAGCAGAAGACTCGTTTTTTTTGCTAGATGCCTTAGAAGCTGATCTATTATATATTGAACGGTTACAACCACGAGTTTGCTTGGAAATAGGTCCCGGTAGTGGTATAATTGTAACGGCACTGGCTAAAAAACTCAACAAAACACTTTGTTTGGCAACTGATATCAATTCGCATGCTTGTAGTACAACGATGAAAACGGCGCAGCGTAACAGTACCCATGTTGATAGTATAAATTGTAACTTAGTGGATGCCGTGCGCGAAAAATCTGTAGATTTGCTTATATTCAATCCACCTTACGTGGTAACATCAGACGAAGAATTGATAAGTAAATCATGCACAAATGCACAAATGCCAAACAATCTTGTATGCTCATGGGCAGGTGGTTTACATGGACGACGTGTTATCGATGAGTTGCTTAAGCGTTTGGATGGTATTTTATCTGCTGACGGGGTTTTCTATTTACTAGTACTACGCGAAAATAAACCAGATGAGTTAATACGCGATTTCAATAAATTAGGTTTTATTGCAATTAAGTTTATGGAAAGACGTATACCAGGGGAATACCTATATATTTTGAAGATCACCCGTAGATGAACTACTTTGGCTTTTAATATAAATAATAAATATATTTCTAATAAATGTCCAAAATATTATTATTTATAGCGGATATATACAATATAACCTTCGGTGCTTGTTTAAATATATTTCTAACAAATATAAAATATTATAGATTTCTATATTTTGAATATCTATGTATGTATACCTTGATGTTTTCTAATACTATATTTCGCGTAGCCGAATGGGTTGTCTGTGACTACCTTACGATTGTGCCCACATCGGGCATGAAACATTAATACATAGAAAAAGAAGTATTTTTAAACATCGGTTGAACTTATTCTTATTCGTGTAGGAGCATGAACGCCATCGAACATGCCCTCCGAGTGCATTTATTTCCTCATAAAAACTATCTGCCGTTTGGGGGCGCCATATATATATATAAACCTATAGGACTCTCCATTTTTGGACCAACATCAAGACGCACGCCACAAATGGAAGGAGTTCGGCCAAACCTACCCAAAGATGAAACGCTAATTACATAGTGAAGAAAAAAAAACAACTTGTAGAACAAAGGTTTTTGCATTTATTTCCCTTAAATCAGAAGAGACCATTTATTTTGAAAAATTCATTTTATTACCCAAAACTTCAAAAAAAAAAAGGGAACTCCTTTTTCGAAGACCGAAGGAAAAACTTACATTATATATTAAATAAAAATAATACAATAAGTGGTACTTTATGTGGCCACCCTTGGCGTCTAACATTGTTGCAGTCTTCTTGCCATAGAATCTACTAAGTTTTTTGTAACATCGAGCGCTATATTTTTCTATATTTTCTGAAGAGCGATCTCAACCTCATTTTACCTATGTACGTGGCTCTTGTTTAACTTGATTTTCATGCTAATTATTACGGCGGAATATTTTGGGTCGTCATTCTGCCCAAAGTAATAATTACCACTAATATCCCATTTTTGAGCGGATGGAATATTCCAAAAGTCAATATCGCGGTGGACATATTTTCTGGCATATTGTAAATGTTTAGCAATATTTTCCGTACGCGGGGTATGCCTAAAATCAAGAGAATGTAAAAATCTTCATAGAATGAGGAATAATTTCTGTAAAGGCAACGTCTTTCAACTCTTTTGTGATAATTACAATGGAGTTTTCGAGTTCTTCTTAATACAACCAACAAATTTTCTTGGGCCTTCCATATCCTCGCCTTTACCGTTTTTCTTGCACTGCTCCGCTGGTTTAGGTTTTATAAGAATTCCGCATATTTGACGAGTGCCCTTTTTTCTTGCCAATATTTAATAATCAGTTCTTGCATGTTTTGAGGTTTATTTGCTTTTTTATTTAAAACATTTAAAAACCCCTCATGGTGTAAAAAAACTCGCGCACTTACGTATTAAACGTCCACAATGTCTTTTTCATTTAAGGAATTACGTAGTTAGGCCAGAGTTTATTCAATAATATTTCATTATTTATACATATTTTTAAATTTATTCATTTTAAAATGATGTAATATTGATTCGATATGTTGATTCAATTTATACGAAGTATTGCGGTTTTCGCATAGTAATGCCATGGTCTGCTAGAGCTGGTGTAAGATCTTCGACAGCTAAAGTATACCGACGATCTTTGTTTGGCTTCTTATCCTGAAAAGAAATGGTTTACAGATAGTTTTACATGCACTCAATACTTTTACTTGATTTGTCAGCTCTTACCTTGTTTGAACCATGCCCACCAGAGTGCTGGCTAATTGTGCGTGTCTTGCAATGCTGCAAAGCATCGTTGGCGATATCTGATATAAATTTCTGGGCTGCCACCGAAATGATGCGGACGATTCGCGGATCCATACTATCGAAACCAGACTGATTCAAATAACGTGCAGTAAGAGCATCTGGTACAGTTGGTATATAGTCTTCCACCTGTTCCAGTAATTCGTCTAGCGCTGGAGGGGTTGGCAGTGGAGGCGAATCTTCCTGCTCTTCGGGTGGTGAAGCCGGTGAGGGTGAATTCTCTTCGTTGCCTATAACCATTTTAAATATTGAAATTGATGGACAAAATAAAAACTTTATTCGAGCTGCGAAGATGTTTTGTTTCCCACAAAGACTGAATGTGAATGTGATGTAGAAATCATTGATAATTATCTATTGCAAAAATGTGAAAACAGCTGTTCACTGCATTTTTGTTGATTGTTTGTTGATTATTAAAAAAATCGATTGCTTACGGTTGTAGGCAAGGCGAATTCAATACAATAGGTGGCGCCTTGCCAAAACAGTAACTTTATTTTTCGCGATTTTGACAAGTCTGATGTCAGTTCAGTTCGCAATACAAAACAAATGAACAAAACAAACAAAAGTAGGAAAAATTACGTGTTTGTGGAAATTCCGTGAATTCATGGCGAATTGGGAAGGCATAATCTGTTTCTCTATCATCCTTGAAGGCCAATTATGTTTATATGAAGGCATATTAAAAACGGAAAGTGACGCCTTCCCAAAACTGTTACAATATTATTGACGATTTTGACAAGTCTGCTTCAGATCCCTACCAATACAAAACAAATGAACAAAGCACATAAAAGGAAGAAAATAACATGCTTGTGAAAATTACAATAAAATAATATTATATATTCATTTGTGCTTTCATAATTTAACACGTGACACTTGTTTTCATTCGTTTCTTTAGCTTATATCTCACATATCATAACATTGCCAAGCCGTTCACTCAAACATATAATTTCTCCCCCTCTTGTTTATTACAGGTAAGGGACCTGACATCAGCTTTGTCAAAATCGCGAGAAATAAAGTAACAGTTTTGGAAACACGCCAACTTTAGCATTCAATTCGCCATGGATACTACCTTCATAAATTCGCCTTGTTTTGCACAAGGTTCAATGCATTTCGCCTTTGAGAGAAAACATCGAGAACCATCGATGCAATCGACTAAAACATTTCGGACTCGCCCATCACTACTGTGAGACAACTCTCCACATTTGACATTTATTATAGTAAAATAAACAACTAGACAAAATATTAACAATAGAGTTCTATAGAATCGTAGAAAATTTACACAAATTACAAGTTGAAATGATTGGCACGAATTTCGGTATCTACCGTCCAAATTCTTCTAACTCAAATGCCCCAGGTGGGACTGCTGCGCCTGAGGAACGTGCAGCTGTTCAACAACTGAGTGACTTTATGTTGCAGTTGGAGGATTACGTCCCAACAGTACCAGACGCAGTAACTGCTTGCTACTTAAATTCTGCCGGTTTCGAATCAAATGATCCTCGTATCGTGCGTTTGATATCGGTGGCCACGCAAAAATTTATTTCCGATGTTGCTAATGACGCACTACAACAATGCATAACTCGTTGCAACAGTCAAAACGTTGGGCCCGGGACCCATGTTCCGGTGAGAAGTGTTTTTGTATTATATATTTTATTATTATGAATTTTTCGTTTCTCATAGGGTCAGAAAGCAACAAAAGATCGCAAATACACGTTAACTATGGAGGACTTGGCGCCCGCTCTTGCAGATTACGGCATAACTGTGCGCAAAGCGCAGTATTTTCCATAAGAATTAGATAAAAAGAATGGCTATTGTTACATTATTTATTTGCTTTTTTATTATGTGTTAAAGCTTTCATTTTTTATGAAAGAATGTCGAAAATAAATGAGTAGAATTAAAGATCTTACAACTAGTTTAGCAGTTTGGTCTTAACTAGAGTTGGATTGCCTAATCTGCACTATAAGTTAATTGATTGCAATTTAGTCAATGCCAATAATATTTTTAAGTGTACCAGTAGTTTCTATATTTGCCCTCCTTTCATTGGCATTTAATAAATCGCATGAGTGAGTTCTTGCTTCCTCCAGCTACCTTAAATGCCAAAGCTGCTGTCGCTATCAATATAATGTATGTAGGTAATAATGTGGCTACGTACATCTCTTTAGCATTGAGCAATGTAATTAGCGATACAAAGAGATGAGTGGCGACAACGTAAACTATATGGAAGTAATTATTAATATCAAACG
Organism: Anastrepha ludens; assembly: GCF_028408465.1. NCBI lineage: Eukaryota > Metazoa > Arthropoda > Insecta > Diptera > Tephritidae > Anastrepha > Anastrepha ludens. The sequence goes on from NC_071501.1 coordinate 116,226,754, forward strand.
CATTGAAAAATATAACGCTCCAGAAAGTGTGGAATAGTATCATAGCGAGTGCTTGAGTTGCCGAAGTTATTAGGAAAATTTCCGAGCCACCTTTAAGTCCCATGGTGCCTGGACCCGACTGGAAAGCAGAAAAAAAATAAATTAATAAAAAAAAAATACTTGTAAAAATTTTCAAAATTCACTCACCAAATCGGCAAGTACATTCACCAATGCAAACATGCCGGATATTATACCAAATCCAAGGCCCGAAACATAAGCTAAAATATGCTTGTTTTCGATGATCCGTGGATTTTCTGCTACCGCTTGAAGGCCTTGTTCAGTGCGTCTCAGAATACGATAGATAATATAGCGAAATACTTCTTGAAATAGCACTGAAAATGTTACACCAAACCACAAGTAATCCCGCATTGGGACAATTGCAAACCACAACAAGGCTGATGCCAAAAGTGACAGTAGCCAAAAGAAGGCGGCTGCGATAAGAATAATTATCCGTACTGAATCATTGGCTATTGTGAAAAAAAACATCGCGAACGGAGTCCCGAACGCGATAAAGGTACAACCAAAGAATTCCGGAAGCGTCATTTCCTTTATGATTACGTTAATCTAATGATGATGGGCTGCCAAGTATAAAAGTGCACTTGAACATTAGTTTATCTGCAAATAAAATTGTGTTGTGAAAAAAGCGGTGCTGCCAAACAGAGCGAAGTCTACAATTTGTCTTTAGAGATGTATATCGATAACGATTGAAGTGGGTGTTTGCATGACTCTTTTAGATTATTCATATGATGGAGACAGCAGCTCTGTTGTATAATCAGCGAAATAATAAGATGTTTTATCGTGTTTATGGTATGTGCATCTAAAAACATATCCCACCGCAGTTTGAATAATTGATAATTGCATATATATAAAGACCAGCTGGCAGCTCCAACTATTTCATATAACGTACGATCTTATTTAGTGCAGTGCAAGTTCATTCACAACTATCACCGCGGATTAACTTGTAATTATAAAAAGATTAGTCAAATACTAACAAACAGATAATATAAACAAAAGGACGCGACCCGAAAAGAGAAATTAAAGGTAAGCGATTCCCCGGCATAATAATTGAAGTGACAACACAAAAACGTTCCATCTGTTAGCAACTGAATAACAACAACACATTAAAGTAAAAGTACTAAACTACTTACCTTATTATTCTTTTGATTACAATTTTCTAAACTTCCTCCTTTATTGAGGAATGGCATATTAGTCATACTTGCATTAAAGCATAAAATAAAACATCGAAGACTTGGTTTATTTTAGGGCAGATGAATAATCTTTTGTTTTGTTTCAGGCAGAATTTGTTGTTGCACAATAACGCATTAGTGAAGTCTGCTAAGGAAGCGAAAAGCAAACAACCATTTTTATAATAAGCGGATAAGTCAACCGCGAGTAAGTTTCGAATGTACAGAAAAAGCATATTTATATTTATGGGATATGGCTTGCAAGAGTGTTTGTGAATGTTATTTGAGAATTCTGTTGTAACAAAGAAACATTTCTAATTTAATTTTGTTTGAGTGTATTGGCTGCAATATATGCATTTGCATACTCGCATCGTTATATTACTTGCATTGAGTTAAGTGTTAAAAAATCCCTTTTGTACTTTAAAACAGATTTTTGGTATTTTTTAGTGCGCGCAGCCATGGCCAGAAGAACACAAGTGCACTCTGTAGATACACCTGATAACACCGAAGAGCTTGAAAGCCCAGAAACCATAGAGTCCGGTTCGTTAGCTATACAAGATGTCTCTTCAAAAGCTGCACAAAAAGGTCAGTTACAAAATATTTCAAATGCTTTTACTTGAATTGTTCATTTCATTACTTTGAATTCAGATTTATGGGAACGTCCAGCATCTACAGTGGAACTCCATTTGCCTGATGATGGTTCCACTATATTACGCTTTGAAATCCAATTAGCTCGTATTATGCCACCTGACGGCGAAGATCTCAAGGTGAAACGTTATGTAGTCTACGAATTGTCAGTGCGTCAGGACTCTTCCATTATCGATCCGCAACCAGCAAGTATACAGCGTCGTTATACGGACTTTCGTAATCTCTACAATAGCTTTAAGAAAGATTTTCCAAATAAGATGTCTTCATTGTATTTTCCGAACAAGGTGCTTGTTGGAAATTTTTCGGCTGATTTAATTGCTGAACGTAGTGCTGCTTTTGAGTCATTTTTAACACATGTCGCAAGTAACAGTATATTACGTGATACACCTGAGTTTTTACACTTCCTGCAAGACAATGAACTATCCAAAGCTTGCCAACTCTTAGATGAGCGTCGCAATGAAATGGCGATACCATTGCTAGAAAATTGCTTTCGTTTACTAAATAAAATCTTCATGGATCGTTCACGACCGGTCCTATTAATATTGTGTCGCTTGGTTGCTGCGTGTACTATGTCGCCGGTACCACATCATTCGGCCGAACGTTGGGCAACTTTGGCGCTGAGTCGTTACGATACGCTGTGCGACATCGACCTCCTACAGTTGTACATTCCTCTGTTGCACACATGCACACATCTCTGGTGGGTAGTGGGAGATGATCTTCTAAATATAGCAATTAAAGTTGTAAAGATTGTATGCTTTCAGGTGGCAGCGTGGTTTGGATCAGAAGCCAATAACTGATCGCCTTGAAGAAATGTCTAGAAAAGGAATTAATACAAAAAATGGTCCTACACTAATTCAGGCTATTCATAAGTTGGATCCTCGTACTGAGACTATATAATCTATATGCAAAACAGCGAATATACAAATTCATACATACATACATAGAAAAAGTGCTTGTTCGCTTTTAGTACTTGGTATTACTCATTTTTATTTACTAGTAGCTAAGATAAAAAGTGCAATTGTTTACAAAATTACCGCGTTGTATACATGCAAAAATGCGTACGGATAAATTATTGTAGTGTTTCGAAATTTTATTCCGAGGGATGTATGCACGTATGTAATGTATATTTAAGCATAGTTATGGTAGATCAAGATAAATTTAAATAAAAATAAATTATACTTTTTTATTTTTATAACATTCACCATTGTCAATTGTTTTACACATGTTTAATATGCATGTATTTTAAACTAAAAAAAATCATATTTTTTAGATGGAATACTAATTATACTTTTTTCATTGTAAAGAACATATCGTATTACAGTGTAGTTTTTTGTACAAAGAACATTTGAAAATAAATATAATATAATATTATCTTTTTCTCAATGAATTTAAGATTTCAGGAAAATACAATAGATCTGTAATCTGCTCGTGAGGCACACAGGCTCCCAATTTTTCGGTAAATCCCAATGAATGAAGGTGATTGAGAATCGTTTTATGACCGCTGTTCATTTTTTCCGCCAATTCACGACTAGTTTAACGACTGTTCTCCTGTAAAAGCGATTTGAGACGTTCTTCAGCGAATTCAGAAGGTCTTACGCTGCGGGATGTGTCATCGTTGTCAAACTGGCTATTTTTGACCTTTGCAAACCATTTCCGTGCTGTGGACGCGCCATTGACAACTTCTCCATACACGTCGCAAATGACCCGGGCTGCTTCGGCAGCTTTTTGATCTTGATGAAAAACTAAGAAGAACAGGTGTCGAAAATGTTGATTTTTGCTTCCTGGGTATTCTATTTCTAATAAAAACTAATTAAAAAATTAAATAACGCAAAAATACTATTACCATAGTTTTGTAGAGCAGAAAGAGTTGTATCGAATGAATCTTACCCTTTGCCAAACAACAAACAAATCATTGTAAAATAAAATAATATGTAAAAACGCTCTGAACCATTCCCCAACCCTTGTTTTTTGACGTGATAACGTCTTATAATTCGATTTAACAGGCTGCACGCACGAAAAAATGTGTCGTTACCTTGCTCATATGTCGTTACCTTACTCATTAGTGTTACCTTGCTCATATACCGTTACCTTGCTCATTGCCGTTACCTTGCTCATTGCATTGAATGAACTGCAAGCGAAAGCGCGGAACGAACGACAAAGCAAACGAACGGCAACGTTCGACATCTTGCTCTCTCCTACTTAAGTGAGCGTATATATGTATGTATATGCGCATATCTACATATATAAATTCACGTATTTGTATTTGCATATGCCTTCTTATTGATTACAGTGCACTCGCGGTAACTCGAATAGCCGCTAAGTCGAACGACGTGCTAACTCGAACACATTTTTTTCCCTATTGACTTCTTTGTAACTCGAACAATATTAAAGCGCTATAACTCGAACAAAAAAACAAATTTATTTGTACACACATTCTTTTCAAACATGTACATTTTGTACATACATACATATGTAATAGTATATGTATATAAATTATATGTATACTAGTGTATTGTCCATATGAATATTTCGACGTTAATATCCCGTTAGTTTTCTGGGAACAACATCTTGCATTGACCAAATTGCTTTAAATTTGTCATTTGTAGTGTATCAGTGCATGTGAGTAATGGATCGTAAAAGGTTGAAGTGTTTAACATTAAAAGAGAGGGCTGAAGTCCTTAACAAAATTAAACGTGGATGTAGTGTTACTTCTCTAGCGAAGGAATATGGGGTAGCCAAGTCCACCATAAGTCTTATAAAAAAGAAAGACAAGGTAATTTTAAAAGCAGTAAACAACAGGTTTTTGGGTCCTGGGAAGAGGAGAACTTTAAAAGCTTCTGAGTTTCCTAAAATGAAAGCCGCCTTATACAAATGGTTTCTGTGCCAAAGAAAAAAGGATTACCCAATAAGTGGATTCATCTTGAAAGAACATAACATGAAAAACATAATTTACAGGTCGAATTTACGCTTTATGATGTTAACAAATGGAATGATGGTGCCGAATTTACCGACACAGAAGTAATAATTGAAACTAGTGATTCTGAGTCTGAGTTTAACAACACAACTGAGACATGTGAGCGGATATCATCTGAGGAGGCAGTTAGCTCTATCAATAAGGTAATTCAGTGGGCCACAACTGAACAAGTAAGCCCCGCAAAGGTTAACACTCTTCAATTGCTGCGTGAAAAAGTCATATTCAACATTGCTGCAGGCAAGAAAAGACAAACACACATTACAACTTTCTTTTCGGCCTAACTTTTCTGTTAAAGCTGACTTTTTTTGTGTAACTGACACAAAGACTGCCAAATATTTGATGAAAAATATTGAAACGAATTAATTATTTTAAACATATTCATGTTCATATCCATATGTAAATAAATAAATAAATTTAATTGAAAAAAATCGATATCGATGACTGTTTTTTTAACATAGCACACTCAATTGATAAGTCGAACAAATTCGATAAATCGAACAGCGCCTGTTTTAATTAGTTCGAGTTATCGCGAGTGCACTGTATTATTAATTTGATTCACTTGAAGAATTTAAAATAAAACCAAGTTTGTTAATAATACCTGTTGTTTTAATGTTATTATTATTATTATATATGAAGGAAAAAATGTATGGTAATATTTACCATATACCTTATAAGATATGTTGTATACTAATATATGTATATAAACATGCATATACATATACAATTTCGCGCAATTTTCAAAAAGAACAAATCTATATGTAAAGATGCATACAAGTCATATGGTCATATCAAATATACGAATCTATGTATTCCGTACGCAAGCAAATGTAAGCTAATGTGCTTGAACTGCAAGCGAGAGCGCGGAACGAACGACAAAGAGCACAATCGGCCCCCGCGTTCGGCAACGTTCGACATCTGGCTCTGTCCTACTTGAGTGAGCATATATATGTATGTATATGTATGTATATGCGCATTTGTATATAAATTCACATACTTGTATTTGCATATGCCTTCTTGCTGTGTGCATGGTAATGAACCATTTCTCTGTTGAGAATAGGACGATGATAGAAAAAGTAGGAAATGAAAGGGAGTGTTTCGAGTGTAAAGTGTCTTGAAATAGGCAAATCGATGATGGTGCTTCTTAGTGTTGTTGACTTATTAACGTCTGATGCACAATCGAAATTGAAGATATCTTTCATGAATTTGATAAATGTTTCGTAATTTTTCACGTTTTTGTAAATGTAACTTGACCTATTCCATTGCAATTCCATTTACCTCCTCCTCTATATCCATACAAAATATCTATCAGACAAATAAAATTAAAATTTTGTTTTGAAAATTGCAACCATTACATTTTCTTATGACGTTGTCACGTTAAACTATCGTCAGTAAACCGACTTTACAGACAACCTCTTTTTTTCAATAAATTTTAAGATATATGTAGACCTGAATTTTATATTCGAATTTAAGTTTTTTTTTACGTATTAAAAATAATACGTTTTTTTTTTATATTTACGTATTAAAAATAATTTATACTTGCCCTAGTAGCCAGTGTGCTAATTAAGTTAGGGTTATATTGTATATATCTCCTATAAATAATAATAATAATAATTTATACCTAATACGATTACATTGATGCTTTCTTTCGATTTCTTCTGAAATAAGCTATCTCGTTTCCGAACACTTTCAACGCGTTTGTTTTGATTTTGTCATTCTCGACCGGATCATTATTTTGTTTACATATTTGGCGGTAAAATTGCGTCGATCAGCTGCATTCCAATAGCAAAAGTGTATTTATTTAAATTACAATGGAGCCCAGTGTTATTGAATTTATTGGCGAGAAGTCAACCATAGGTATTGTGCCCAACTTTTCATTTGATCCTTTGCATTTGATATCGGGTAGCGTGGGACCATTCCGTGCTGGTCTCCCGGTGCACGTGCCACTCTGGCTCGGCATACATCTACGCAAACAACAAAAATGCCGTATTGTGCCACCTGAGTGGATGGATATGGAGCTGTTGGAGGAAATCAAGGAAGCGGAAAAGAAATCAAAGTGAGTGAAAATTAGTTACTTAATAATCAAATGCTACACTCACATATTTGTTTTATTAGGTTCTTCACAAAGATGCCGAGTGAACATTACATGGTTGAGGCACAGCTGATTATGAGTACGGCACCCGACGATGTACCACGATGTGAAGAGCTGCGAACGATTATCAAAGATATATTTGATATACGTGAGTCTAAATTACGCACTTCCATTGACGCATTCATCAAAGGCGAAGGCACATATGCCAAGTTGGATAACTTAACACTGTTGGAAATACATACCGTACGTCCAATTCTGCCGCATTCATTGGATCATATTGCGCGTTACCAACGAACGGCAATGGCAACTCAACGCGATACGTCCTCACTAGGATTGAGTAATTCGATGAACACAAGTAATTTTATGCAATAAATTAAATTAAAACAAAAAAAAAATGATTTATTTGAACTTACTTATCCTTAATACATGTATTTCTAGTAATATTGTCGCGAAAGGACTTTTATTTGGGTGTAATTTTGGCTTAGCTTCATTAATCAATCACGGTACTTTTCGGTCTGGCAGCCTTGCTACAAAGCCAAATCAGCTGTTTCGTTCATCCGACTTTGATGACGTTTTGCGTTGATGCAATTTTCTTTATACACAATCATTGCGACTGTTTTCACAAATAAAATTAAGTAATTATTTAAAAACTTAGAAAATGGCTTCGAGCGGTGCTGAAGTGGAAACAGATAATGACGCTGCCATTAGACCGTCTGGTGGGAATAAAATTCATTTTACAAAAGACGTAAAGTCCGCAATTGATAAGGTATGTTTAACACCTGGCATAATAATAATCAATTGAGCCATTAAAATGCATTTTACAATGCAGGTATTAAAAACTGACGACCCCATGGACTCGCCAGACTTCAACACTGTCGATTACATTAATCAACTCTTTCCGAACGAACAATCTTTGGTGAGCATTGATGAGACTATTCAGCGCATGCAATGCGAGGTGTCACTAATTGATGATAATATCCGCGCTGTGGTACGTGGACAGACAAATACGGGTCAAGATGGACAAATGGCCCTAACGGAAGCACGAAAGGTTATATCAGCATTGTATGTGCATATTATAGATGTGAAAACGCGTGCCGAGAAAACGGAGGAAATGGTAAAGGAGATTACACGCGATATCAAGCAATTGGACTGCGCAAAACGAAATCTCACTTCGGCAATAACTACACTAAACCATCTCCATATGCTAGTAGGCGGAATTGAAAGTTTAAATAAATTGATTGAAAAGCGTTTATATGGTGAGATACTTAATCCATTGCAAGCAATTACCGAAGTAAACCAACATTTTAAGCAATATTCTGATATTGAAGAAATAAAGGTAAAAATAAACCAAAACTGAGTTAAATATTTCATGCTAATATGTTCTATATATCTTAGAATCTCTCCCAAAATGTCGATAAGATCCAAGTAACATTGGCCAAACAAATTACGGACGATTTTAAAGATGCATTTTCGCCCAAATCAAGTTCGGCAGCAAATGCTGGAAACAAGCAACGTTTGGGTTTAAATCAGTTGACAGACGCATGTAAAGTGATTTCTGTGTTAGATCCGAAGGTCAAAAAGGAGCTATTAAAGTGGTTTATTGGTACGTACGAACTATTTTGGCAGTCAATGATGATGTAATATTGATTTGCTTATTATATTTGCACAGCTCAACAACTGGAAGAATACTTGCAACTGTTTCACGAAAACCAAGATATAGCCTGGTTAGACAAAATCGATAAGCGTTATGCGTGGCTTAAGCGGCACCTACTCGACTTTGAGGATAAATTCGGCGCAGTCTTCCCGCTTGATTGGGAAGTATCTGAACGCATTACCGTCGAGTTTTGCCGTCTCACACACGAGCAACTCACTCAAATCATGGCAAAGCGCAGCAATGAAATAGATGTACGTCTTTTGCTCTTTGCCATCAATAAAACACAAGCTTTTGAGCAGTTGCTTTCCAAACGCTTCACTGGTATCACATTGGGCGCTGAAAAGCTAATTACACCAGCAGCTCTTAAGGTATTACCTGAAAGTGGTGTTGGCGATCCTAACGCGCCGCCTACAATTGGTTTATTTCACGATCAGATTGGTAGTTGCTTCAAATCACATCTGGGTATTTATATTAAAAGTATTGACCGTAATTTATCGGAGTTAATGGAAAAATTTGTCGAAATGGCCAAGGAGCCGCTCAAAGTGTCTGAGTCAAAAACCACTGTATATCCAAGGTGAGTGACTGCAAATTTGACTTGCTAATTTTTGTAATGTTTTTGGCCTCACAGTTCAGCAGACTTATTTGTATTCTACAAGAAGTGTATGGTGCAATGCAACCAGCTAAGCAATGAGCAGCCTATGTATGAATTAGCCTTGGTGTTCAAAAAATATCTACGCGAGTATGCAAGCAAGGTATTAGAGTTCAGTATGCCGAAATTGATGACTACAACTGCGTCAATTGGTGAGTTTATTTTGTGTTTATGCATCCTTTTAGCTGCATAACTTGAACATTTTTTTTGTTATTAAACATGAAATTTTATTACTTATCCTCTTATCGTGGTAGGCAAAAGCATGTCTTTACTTACCCGTGATATGCAGAATCTCTCCACAGCAGCCGGTCAAGTATTCCACAACTTTTTAAAGGAGGGAGAGACGCAACGTTTCACACGCGAAGATCTAATACAAATTTGTTGTGTCTTAACCACCGCCGAATACTGTTTGGAGACTGTACAGCAATTAGAGGATAAACTAAAGGAGAAAGTATCCGCAGCCTATGTAAACAAAATTGATATGTCAGAAGAAAAGGATGTGTTTCATCGGTTCGTTTCAAGTGCCTTTTCGTTTTTTTACCTAAATTCCTGATGCATTCTATTCGACCTGTATTTTTGTAGCATTATCTCGAACAGCATACAATTGCTTGTACAGGATTTAGAAGCAGGCTGTGAACCGTCTCTTCAATCCATGGCCAAAGTGCAGTGGCAGAGTATTAGCAACGTCGGTGATCAAAGCTCCTTCATCAGCAGTATGTGCGCGAATTTCAAGCATACCGTTCCCGTTATTCGAGACAATCTGGCCACCTCACGAAAATATTTTACACAATTTTGCCATAAATTTGTCAATGCATTCATTCCAAAATTCATTAACGTTCTATACAAATGTAAGCTGACGCATTCCGATGGCTCCAACAATGTGTTAGGTTGTGAGCAACTTTTGCTCGATACGCACAGCCTAAAAACGGCACTGCTAGACATGCCCTCAATTGGTTCGAGTGTGAATCGCAAGGCCCCCACCAGCTACACCAAAGTTGTCGTGAAGGATATGACACGTGCCGAAATGATCATTAAAGTGGTAATGACTCCCGTACAACCGCCATCGCATTTCACTCAACAAGTACTTAAACTGCTGCCGGACATCACTATTGCTGAGTATCAAAAAATTCTGGATATGAAGGCCGTGAAGCGTGTGGATCAATTACAATTGATTGACCTATTTAAACACACTGCTTCACATGTATCTGTAGTTGGAGGTGATGCGCCGGAGGCATCGCCAACGACTGAAGATAGTGGCTTATCGGCACAGGCGGAATTGAATGCAAACATGAATTCAGATGCTATTTCGGTGGTGTCAAAGGAAGCCATTGACAGTGGCGATACTAATACAGCGGCACAATCTACAGCTACAGCCGGCACCACGTCCACGCCTAAACGTGCTTTTATTTTTAGTGTTGGTAGTTTTACTGGTGGCACAGAGAAGACCGCAGATGGCTCATCCAATGGTGGTGGAGATCGTGGGCGCATACGCAAACTGGAGAGCTTGCTGAAGAAGCGTTTACCGTAAGGCGATAGTGCATACACGAAAAAATTGAATGTCTCGGGATTTTAAGTTTTAAATTGTTTGTTTATCCATTTCACTTCATTTTGGGTGAGTATTACATTCCATTTTTGATTTTTGAATTTTATCTGTTTTGAATCTGTATGTACGCATATGCACTTGATATATTCTGCAATATTGAAAAAATAAAAATATTTATGCAGTACATATGTATATGTATGTAGATGCCACCTTTTTTCAATATGACGGTTAGACTCTTTGTATGCCGGACTGACATCCGCCAAGGATCGTTACTCCAGCAGCATTCCTTGAAAAATTATGGGGGATGCTTATGCTGTTACAACAACAACAACCCCTTATTTATGATGATGCCACTTTTCTTTCAAAACGTAAGACCTCATTAATTGAGGTTCAGCGCACTAAATAGGGTTAGTTTGCTGGGACAGCAGCCCTTGGTTGGGGAAAACCCGAGCAGTTGCGCTCGGCTGCCTTAAGAATGGTAGAATCCTATCGAGAATCGGCACCGAAACACCCAGCATATGTCCGGCACGTGACGATACAGTACGACACGAACCACTTTCACTTGGCTCGATTAGACGAAACAGCGTGTTTTTGGGTCTTCCATTAATGAGGTTGACAATGACGACCGCTGAGTTCTCCGTGCTCGGCAGGGCTTTATAAACTGCTACAACAGCAAAAACAACCCCTTTGAAATGTTAATGATAAAGGGTGATCAATTTAGAGGCATTGGATTTTAAATGGAAATAAAACAACGAAAATTTAAATTGATTGGATAATTTTTATTTTTTTTTGTGTTCATGAATGGTTCATGACATTTTTTAAAGATAATCTCATCAAATGTTGACCGCAACTGCGCCAAAATTCGGCCATTCGTAAACACCAATTTTGAATGACTCGCTGGCGGACTTCGGTTGATATGTCGTGAATACCTTTAGTTGTATTTGCTTCCAATGCCTCAACCGAAACTGGTTTATCCATAAAACATTTTGACTTTACACACCCCCACAAATAAAAGTCCAAAGGTGTGGTATCACACGATCTTCGTGGCCATTCCAAGACCGCGGTCTGAGAGGAGAGATGAATGGCAAGTAGCGCCGTCCGCCGACTTGTTGGAACCGAATGTTGTGGAGGTTACGGGCTTCAATTTCCGGTATCAAAAAGGCGTTTTTTACGGCATGATAGCGATGATTTCTCTAGCCCATAGACCGCACCAAACGGTTTTAAGTACGAATGTAATGGCTGCTCTTGAACGTCTTCGGATTGCTTTTCAGCCCAAATACGGAAATTTTACTTATTTACGTAGCCGTTAAGCCAAAAATGGGGCTCATCGCTGTACACCATAAGCTGGTCTGAGCGCGCGCGATGAAAACTTTTCACTGAGCGTCGATTTTCGCAATGCAACTGTACGATTTGTAAACGTTGTTGAGGCGTAAGCCCTTCCAAGCATGAAACGCCAATGAGTACCGAAAAAATTGTGTAGATATTTAGTTTGACAGTAGTCATGCGTCACCCTATTGGAAAAAGTACCTGCAATCTGTTCACCCTTTATACAAAATAGAACAAAGCACAATTTTCATTTCTTTCGGTCACGTTTATTTAACATTAAAAATTTCAATATACATATATTCAAGTTAAAAATTAATTAATTTAACCGTTGAATTGTAAGTATGGTTTCTTTTTTTGATGTCCTTTCTACTAAAAATAAACTATAAGCATTACTTTCTAAGCCTTTTCACAATAGACGCACACTAACATTTTCTCTTTTATATTTCCAACCACACCGACGACTTGGTTTTGTTTGGCTAAGTATGTATATTTACTACACATTTTGCTTTATTATGTATAATTCAACTTTCTACGTTGGAATTGCCTTGTACTCATACATTGTCAGATTTTAGAACTAAAATCCATTGTTAGTTACATAAATGAACTAATTATTACATACTTCTGGAGTATGGTCAGTCGTTTCAAGTTGACTTGGTGGAAATTCCTGCTGTGCAATCATTGACATTTCCATTTTTTTGCAGTTTAACAAATTTTTCACTTTCGTTAAATACATCAAGTATGCAAAACAAAACATTTTCTATATAAATTATAGTATGATTTGCGCATTATTGTTGTGTGTGTGTTTCTAAATTAGCGGTACAAGCGTGTGAAGTTCTTTAGCGCCATGGTTATCGTTTTGGGAGTGTCAGCGCTGTAAAACAGAAAATTTTATTAAATGGGGAATAAACATCAATTAATATTTGTTCAACATAATAAGTATGTAATTGAAATTCTGGGTTTTTGGAGTTCCTTCTACATACCCTAGCAATGCGGCAGTGAAATCATCCAATTGCTGTTGCGTCGCCGTCACATATCCGCCACTATTTCGCTTTGGCAACGCATCCAGTGCTGTCTTCACGTACGTCTGCATTTGCTCCTGTGTCACAACCGATTTCAATTCGAACATTACATCTGCCACATCGGACAACATGTAAGAGTGCAAACAATAGACTGAGGCATGTATGAGATTCATAATCAATGCTTCGCCGTTTTGTTGCGCAATCTCCTTCACCAATGGACGACATTCTGGTTGACGCTGATTCGAATTTCGTCCCCATTTCAAAAGGTTACAAAAGAATTTCATCACCGATGAATTGGCTTCCCGATGATCGAGTGTGCAGGCTAACAGAGCACATTGGAAGATGGGTGTGACGAGTGCGCTTTGTAGGAACGGTACGGGGCAGCATTCGATAAAGCGCGAGCAAAGCCGAAAGAAGTCATCAACGGTATCCGGATTATTTTTGAGACCATTTTCCACTTGCAACATGCTGAAGGTGGGTTCAATAAATGCTTTCAGCATTTCCAGTAGACCTATTGGAAGGCAAGGGAATATTTAATTATTTATTGAAAAAAAGAGTCTGCCATTTCGTTTTCAGTATACAGATTTTCATGTTCATGTTGTTATTTTTAATCTTTCTGGTGCCACAAAAGTTCAGTTCATGAATTATTAAATGATTAAATTAAATTACATGAAATGAGTATGTTAAGATAAGCGAAATGTTGCCATTGTTACGCACCTGGTATACATTCGCCGGCCTTGGCGAATTCGTCGACTAGTACTGATCCGAGATACAAAAAGCAACTATGGTGATGTAACGCATAGATGGATATCATTTGCTTGACCAATGGTTCAACCAAAAGTGAAGCTTGCTTCCGTACCATGCGTACACCGTAACGTATGAGCCTGCAAGTACGTTCCATGATACGTACTTCAGTCTGATATTTATCCATAACTTGAGTTAACAATGGCCAGGCATCGGTGAGTATCTGCAAAGTTGGATGCAGTTCACTATCGGCAATGTCAGGATTTGTGTGACGTATAACTGCACAAGCACGATCAATCCAATAAGCTGGATCGGTGCGTTCGCCCTTCTGCATTGTTGCCATGGTGGCTGGCGACATCTCAACCATTTGTGCCAACGGTTGCAATTGAAAGGAGATGATTTCACGCATTGCGCTTTCCAGTTGCGTGCGATGCAGGCGTGATAGTATCAATGAAATGCCTTTAAGGAGACCGATGGCCAAGTCGTTGTTGATTTCAAAACTGTCCAGACTACGTGCAATTTCCACGAGACCACTAATGTGACAAATCATATTTTGCCGGCAAGCCGAACATATCGAGGTGAGCGCTATCGCTGCGGCGGCAGCTAAACCATTCTTCTGTTGTAGCGAATAAAGCAGGAAATTTAGTACTGCCTCCAGTGAGGCTGGATGATTTTCGATCCAATCGCACAGCTCTCCCAGCAACATAATAGAGGTATAGCGTACTGCAATGTGGGTATTATCGGGCAGGTTAAGTATGGCTTCCACTACTTTAGGTATGACTTCATTCTCATCACTAAAAGAAAGTTAAAATAAGACATTTTTTTTAATTAGAAAATACGATTAGTTGAATTCATAACACTTACGGTATTATATTTTTGGCAACATTTTGCATTATAAACAATGCGGACTCTGTCGACTCCCAAGTGGTATTTGGTGCTTGTAAAAGGAGGAACATTTGCTTGAAACATGCGCCTGAACCAACGATAAAAGCCACATCCTTAATAAGATCAGACACTTTGCGTCTGAATTCCTGAAACAACAGGGGGAAAATAGAGGTTTACAAATAAATTCTTTACTTACATCTTCATACTTACATTAAATGTATCGTTTTCTTCAATTAGCCCATCATGATCGGCGTCCATTTGCGCATGACGATAAAGTGCACCCAAAAGGCGCTCAATGTGTGGTTTAAAATGCGTTGTCAATTTGTCATTATAACGTTGAAAAAGATCCTCACTTAGCCTATACCACAAATTGAATGTAATTTCCGCCACTTCGTAATCAAAGTGACCCACGCACATCAGCACCAGATCCAGTCCTTTAATAGAATAATGTGGTATATCCTCCTGAGAAAGCATTTCGTAAAAGAAAGCCTCACATAACACCGTAAATATACGGCAATAGTTCATCGTTTTGTCTATGTCTTCGTGTGCCACACTAATATGATACGCCGTCTCCAGTGAACAAACTGCATTAAAAATTTTTGTTTCCATTGCCGGTTGTAGGCTAAAACGGGTAGTATTTGCCTCAATACAGCTAAGCAAAGCGCATAAACACTCGGTGCACGTGTCATGCAATTTCCGTGATGTTTCTCCGCTGTTGAGTAGTTGAAAAACTTGTTGCCCCACTGGGTTCTCTGTGAAGTGCTGGATGGGTATTGCTTGCACTGCTACCCAGGAGCTGAAACACCGGAGCGTGCAATTTATGAGAAGTTCTTGACTGCAATCTTGACGTTGTAAACACACACACAGAAACTCAAGCACTTTTGGTGCAGCAGCATCTAATTGCTTATGTATCTCTTCACGTCGATTGGAGCCCAAACGTAAATATCGTGAGTCTATCTCCTCTGGTATCAGTGTGAGTATCTCCAACAAAGGCCAAACAGCTTGTGGTTGTGGTGACAACAAATCTAACAAATCGATAATAGGTTGCTTCCAAGCAGCCATTAGTAATGCCAAGTCAGCAACAGCGAGACTCAGCTGAGTTACAATTACTGCATCGGTTTCATTGGTGATTTGCCCGATGTGGGCAATTAATGAATCTCGCAGAGATTCGTGTGATGCAGGTGGGAGTTCGTTGAACGAGTTTTGTATTTTATTTCGCATCGTCTGCGCTGCAAAATAACACGAGTGCAAATCGCGTTTCTGCTGTAGTAGCTCGTCCGCAATAGTCCATGAATATATCTGAAAATTAGCGAAATATATTATTAATAGATGTTCAAATACAAAGCTGAATTTTCCACTCTATCATATTTAATTGATAACTCACCGACTTCTGGAAATCTTCCAACCATTTGTTGGCTTTTTCTTTTTCTTTTGGGTTGCTGTTATGAAAAAGGGTGCAGATGCCCTGATACACAAGTTCAGCGGTTGGCGCTGTCTCCATTTCTAACTGAACACTTAAACGTACTCACTAAATAATTTGCTTCTATTAACGAAATTTGGCTTGAAACTAAAAAATAACTTAAAAATTTACTGCCTTTATACTTGTCATTCACAACTCCTTTTGTAACAAGCAATAGTCGTGTAATTCATAAATCGCCTGCTCTGTGGAATGCACTGGAATTGAACACAAGGTGGTATTGTTGCAAAGAAACAAATTTACTAATTGCAGGGAGAACTTTTTATAAGAAAACTTTTTTATTATCTAAATTTTACGGCATTGAATTTAAACAGAGAATGTTGAATTGATAGAGAAGATTCAGTCCTGGCCCATTCCTCATTTTGGGGAGGAACAGAACCTATCGCCGGAATATTCCTCTGAATTTTTTTGTTAAATGTTCACTACAATTTAACAACAAGATATAGAAGAAAATATATTTTTTCATGCTTAACTCGCAATCCGTAATTAAAAAACGAGATTGCCAATACAAAATTTCTCTCCCGAAATCTAAAAATACGTTCACATATAAGTTATTAGATGATCTACTTTTTCGCGCTTAGCTCAAAATCCGTAATTAAAAAGCGCGAATTCTCCCCAAAAATCTGAGATTATAAAATAATCCTAGATAATAACGATACTTTTTGACATACAACCCTGTATTTTCTGTGTTATCGATAATTATTATTACGAATGCAAGGAGAAACATCCAAATAAAACTAAATGAAATGGATACCGGCAAAGAAAAAATGTCTGTAAACACGATTCTAATAATTTTTTTGTTAAATATTATTAATTATGGAATCATTTTACAGAAAAAACCTGTGTCCATAAACGTTTTGTCCTCTTATTACTTATTATAAAATGTAATATAGAATATCCCATGCGCATTGCTGCCATAATTTTTTGCAACCTCAGTGAACGTCGCATACGGATTTCCTCCAACTGTTTATTATTAGCGCCCAAAGGCGCAATCAAATTAGCTATTCCTTCTCCTTGTATTTTCTTCATATCGTTAATAATAATTAAAGAAACCAAAAACACCGAAATATTCCACCAAAATAATTTCTATGAAGAAAAACCTTTCGCAACAGTATTGACAGCTGATTGTCAATTTTGCAGGTAATCTGCCATATGTGAACGGGTAGATTAATTTGGTGGATTTATGGGTGATTAATGCATATGTGAAAGCATTATTCGATTATAAAAAAAGTGGTTGTCTGTAAAGTCGGTTTATTGACGATAGTTTAACGTGACAACGTCATAAGAAAATATTGATGGAATGGTTGCAATTTTCAAAACAAAATTTGAATTTTATTTGTTTGATAGATATTTTGTATGGATATAGAGGAGGAGGTAAATGGAATTGCATTAGAATAGGTCAAGTTACATTTACACAAACGTGAAAAATTACGAAACATTTATCAAATTCATGAAAGATATCTTCAATTTCGATTGTGCATCAGACGTTAATAAGTCAACAACACTAAGAGGCACCATCATCGATTTGCCTTTTTCAAGACACTTTAAACTCGAAACACTCCCTTTCATTTCCTACTTTTTCTATCATCGTTTATTCTCAACAGAGAATTGGTTCGTTACCATGCACACAGGAAGAAGGCATATGCAAATACAAGTATGTGAATTTATATACAAATGCGCATATACATACATATATATGCTCACTCAAGTAGGACAGAGCCAGATGTCGAACGTTGCCGAACGCCGGGGCCGATTGTGCTCTTTGTCGTTCGTTCCGCGCTCTCGCTTGCAGTTCAAGCACATTAGCTTACATTTGCTTGCGTACGGAATAGATTCGTATATTTGATATGTCCATATGACTTGTATGCATCTTTGTATTTAGATTTGTTCTTTTTGTAAATTGCGCGAAATTGTATATGTATATGCATGTTTATATACATATATTAGTATACAACATATCTTATAAGGTATGTGGTAAATATTACCATACATTTTTTCCTTCATATATAATAAAAAAAAGAGGTTGTCTGTAAAGTCGGTTTACTGACGATAGTTTAACGTGATAACGTCATAAGAAAATACTGATTGAATGGTTGCATTTTTCAAAAGAAAATTTTAATATTATTTGTTTGATAGATGTTTTGTATGGATATAGAGAATGAGGTAACATTAACATAACATAACATAACATAACATAACATAACATAACATAACATAACATAACATAACATAACATAACACAACATAACATAACATAACATAACTTAACATGGAACCGAATATGTAACAGTAACCCTTCCGCCTACCAAATAGAGCCTTTCTCAAAGCGAACAACAAAATCAACAATGGCACAAATAGTTAAAAACACCAAACCTAATATAACAAAAAACCCAGAGAAGCAAAACGAAACAACGAACACAAGAACAAACCAAAGCAAACTACCAAACAATAGCCCGCAAACAATTAACAGCACACAAAAGAAGATTGATTTAAACAAAGAAACTAAGGTAACAAATGCAGACACTATCAGATACACACAAACAGAAAATCCAGCAAAACAAAATACACAAAAAAACAATATGATCACCACACACAAAAGATAATAATATGGGAAAAACCACAAGTAGGGAACTATACTACCTGAGCTAAACGTCATCACACCTAATACACACAAAAAGATCGTAAATGGATTTTGGTTTAAACCTCTCAATAATACAATGGAATATTCAAGGATTTATTAATAATACATTTGGACTGGAATCCTTAACTTCCACACATAATCCAGATATCGTATTATTACAGGAAACTCTTATAATAAACAAAAACCAACAATTACTTCACCTACCGAACTATCAAATTTGTCACCACAACAAAGATTTGACGTATGCAAAGTCAGGAATAGCAATATAAGTTAAGAATACAATAAACGCTTGAAATCATAAGGCATCCACTAACCAACTTTAGCACAAAACCATAACCATAGACGGACTAAAAGACTTACATATTACAAATATCTACAAAGAAACACTTACTTCAGTAGATGTATCTATGGCTTCAAGTGATTTGGCAGGTTGCTTGTCCTGGAAGATTTCCCATACAAAATTTTTCTCCCAAAATCTGAGATAAAAAAATAATCCTAGATTACAACCATACTTTTTGACATACAACCCTGTATTTTCTGTTTCATAGATCCTTATTTTCATGCGTGGAAAGAAAAACGTCAAAGTAAAAACTAAATAAAATGGATGCTGGCAAAGAAAACAGGTTTGTAGACATAATTCTAATAAAATGTATGTTAGGTTTTGTTAACTATGCATTCATATAACGGAAAAAAGCGTATGTCCATAAATTACTTATTACTTATTATAAAATATAATGTGGAATTTCGAATGCCTCCTCCAACTGTTTATTACTAGTAGCCAATTGCGCGACAAAATTAGCTATTCCTTCTCCTTGTCTTTTCTTCATATCGTTAGTAATAATTAAAGAAACCAAAAACACCGAAATATTCCACCAAAATAATTTCTATGAAGAAAAACCTTTCGCAACAGTATTGACAGCTGATTGTCAATTTTGCAGGTAATCTGCCATATGTGAACGGGTAGATTAATTTGGTGGATTTATAGGTGATTAATGCATATGTGAACGTATTATTAGCTCGTTATCGAGCAACAAAGTGTTAAGTTGGACGTGTGAACGTTTAAAGTGATTTAGTAGGGAAATTAAAAAAAAAACTGGCAAATTGTTTGCCTTTAATATATGAGTTTTATTTAACAATCCAGTGATCGAACTCAGAGGAGTTATAGAGAGATGTTCCATTTGAAAAAATTATAACAATATTTTTTTTTTTGGGTTTAATAGCTTTTTACGATATATTTTAGATAAATGATAAGGAGGATATAGATTGAGATTGAATTACGAATGGCGCCGTTGTGGAAATATGTTATAATGTTGATATCATTTCCGTTCATTTCATTTCATTTCCATTCCACTTCTAAAGAAAATACTGCCAGCGAAAATGTTCGCTGGTGTATTAGAATGTGTCATCTGGTTTAGGAACGGTTGTAAATGAAAAATAGTCAACAAAACTCAACATGCAAAGCAACAACAAAGCAAGTCAATAATTTAATGTTGATCTGAAAAACACTATAATCACACTCAGTAACCTGCTGTTAAAAAAACTATAAAAATCATCCAAAATTTTTAAGTAAAATAGTAAAATAAAAACTGTCTAATAATGATGCAATGCGAAGAACTGAAGGACGATGAAGGTCCCTCGAATACGTTGGAACAATTCACGGAATTGGAGCAAGTACTCGAAATGATCGATACAATGAAGGACTGTGATGCGCCGGGCTTTGAAAAAGAATACGAGCAGTACACAGAAGTTTTGTCGAGGTAAGAGTGTAATGCAATTGAAATAATGGCAAGCGACTATAGACCGCTGTTTATACCTTAGATACCAAGAACAGCCACATTTGCTCGATCCTCATTTGAACGTGTTGTTGGAGCGGCTTCTGGAGAGAGTTCGCAATCGGGCGTTGCCAGAAGGAACTGTACATGCCGCCTTCAAATATTTGTATATTATTAGTAAAGTACGTACTTATAAGGTGTTGGTGAAGTTTTTGCCACATGAGCTGACTGACTTGGAATTCGCATTAGATCTGCTCGAGCGTCAAAATCCAAATGAATATAATCATTGGGAGACGCGTTATGTGCTGTTGCTTTGGATGTCGATATTGGTATTGAATCCTTTTCATATGTCACGTTTGGATGCATACACCACATCCAAAAGCGAGTCAAACACAGCTGGTAACTGTGTTGGCTCCACAAAAATGTTGAATCATACGCAGAACAAATCGAAAATGGAACGTATTTTTGATCTCTGTCAGCTATATTCCGCTACAAATGACACGTGTAGTAATATTGCTGCTTATTTGGCAGCAAAGTATTTAGTGCGCGCAGATATCAAAGATGTCTACTTGGAGCGTTATTTGGATTGGGTGATGGACCAACATCAATCAGAGTCTAGTGATGCAAAATTCGGTGAATTAGCTGCTGTTGCAGACATTTTGAAGCACGGTAAACGCGAAGATTTGCTGCCATACGCCGACAAATTGCTCCATTGGATCGTTAGCTTACAGTATAAGGAGAGCAATGACTTTTTAAAATACAAAAGCTACATAAAGATTGTACAGCGCATAGGTTTGGTATACTTAAAGCCGAGATTGGCTGGTTGGCGCTACAAGCGGGGTAAATGAAAATCATTTAAATACGAATTTTTGAAAAACTCTCATATATGATCACTTCTAGGTACTCGTTCGTTGGCAATGAATCTGAATAAGAATACCAACACCGCCACTGAGGAAAGTGCTGGCAGAAATGACAATGATCCTGAGAGTGAAAAAGATGATGGGGAAGAAATCGTTGTGCCCGATGCTATTGAGGAGGTCATTGAGGAATTGTTGCAGGCACTACGTAGCGGTGGCAGTGATATTCGTTGGAGCGCTGCTAAAGGTATAGGGCGTGTCACCAACCGTCTCAGCAAGGAGCTAGCTGACGAAGTAATTGGCTCAGTCATTGACATACTAAATCCACTAGAGCCGCACGAGGCATGGCATGGTGCTTGTTTAGCGTTGGCTGAGTTGGCAAAGCGCGGACTGCTTTTGCCACATCGCTTGCGTACGCTGGTGCCACTGTTGATGCAAGCACTCTTTTACGATGAAATGAAGGGTTATATGTCGGTAGGCCAGCATATACGCGACGCTGCATGCTATATGTGCTGGGCATTTGCGCGCTCATACAATCCAGAGGATTTTCAACCTTTCGTAGAACAAATATCTTCTGGTCTGTTGACAGTAGCTGTTTTCGATCGTGAAATAAATTGCCGAAGAGCCGCTGCAGCTGCATTCCAAGAAAGTGTCGGCCGTCTAGGCAATTTTCCACATGGTATAGAAATTTCGACAGAAACTGATTTCTTTTCAGTGGGTTTGCGACAAAATGCTTACCTGAATGTAGCTGATTTTATTTCACAATTTGAAGAGTACCAAAAACCGTTGATCGATCATTTGATAGAAAGAAAAGTGAATCATTGGGACACAACAATACGCGAATTGACTGCGAAGGCTTTGCACAAACTGACATTCCGTGCGCCCGAGTTCATGTCCACTGTAGTTTTGGGGCAACTTTTTAGCAAGTCAGATTCTATTGATGTCAATATGCGACATGGCACTGTCTTGGCCATTGGTGAGATCACGTTGGCGCTGAGCAAGATCGAAAAGAAAGAGGAAGAGATGGCAAGCAAAAAATTACTGTCGAATCAGCTGTTAACCGATCTCAATGAGTTGTTACCCAAGTATGTTCTACGCGACTCGTTTCGCGGTATGAGCGGCGAAATAATGAAGCACTGTTGTACCGATTTTATAAAGAATTGCAGCATGGCGCGCATCGAAACATCAATCACTTGTCTGGGTAAGTAACTAGTTAACATAATACTGGAGTAATGGTATAATATAATATAATATTACAAAAAAAAAAGAATAATAATAACAATTACCGAATTCTCAGAATCTTGGCAGTATATAGTGGACAAATGTTTGCTAAATAAAGCTGCAGCCATACGCGAGGGCGCTACAGCTGCGTTCGCCGAGCTTTGTCGATCCTATTATAACGGTGAACATCGTGCAGCTGGAAACGCTGATATTATACGTGGATATCTAAGGGGCGTTGACAACAGCTTGGAAGAGCACATACGTATGGGCTATATAAGCGCTTTGGGGGTGTTGCCTGATTTTATGATTATACCACATTTAAATGATATACTTGAAAGTCTGATCAAATACTCACTCACTCCAACACAAGCGACTATTGCGACTGGCGAGATGTTAAACCAACACGAAACCCTGGCAACGGGCACTTGGAGTGAGGCGAGGCGTGATAGTGTCAAGGCACTCAGCACTGTGGTGCAGACTTTGGGTTTCGGTAGAGAGAGCACGGGTGAGGACAATCGCAAATATTTTGGCATATTTTGTTAAAAATTTCAGTTCTGAAATAAATATAAGGAAAAAAAGTCATATTGGATCTACAAATACGTACTATCCAATTCTGTAGATAATTAACATTTTTTTTATTTTTTAAGTTTCATTTGGCAATCCGCAGTACTTTAACAAAGTCGTGAACTGCCTGCTGAAGGCCTTGGATGAATACACATTAGATAATCGTGGTGATATTGGCGCTTGGGTGCGTGAAGCCGCAATGAATGGTGTGCAAACTGAAATAAATTGCTTTTTAGCCAATAAGCAACTAAAATTATTTTTCAGCGCTCTTCCAAATAATCACAACATGCCCAAAGGAATTACTGCAGCCGGAGCAAGTGCATCAAATTATACTTGGCTTCACGCAACAAGCTGTTGAGAAAATAGATCGTACACGCGGCCTCGCCGGACGGCTACTCTCTCGTATAATTACCACTACTCCTCCTATACCACACATTCGCCAACATGAACGCTTGCTGGAAGTGTTCCCTGAAGATTTTAATAGCGTGTTGTGGCTCTTTGCCGATCAGACATTCCCGCTGTTTTGTTCCCTACTTGAGTTGCCCGACTACTCTCGCAGAGTGCTGCTCGGGTTGAGCGCAAGCATTGGACAGTTGACTGAATCCTTGGTAAGTAAAGCGTGATTTTTTCGAATAACAGTGAAGTCGAAGATTTTATGGGTATTCATTATTTTTTCTCGCGGTTTTTAGATAAAATACTCTTCGGTAGCATTATTTGAATTCCTACGCACACATCCTGCAGAAGTGCCACGTTTGTGTAAGGAAGTTGTCATCAATTTCCAAGAGAATGTCTTGAATGAGCGTGTCACCTACCCTATGCTAAACTTCTTAGATATATTAATAAGCTCAGGTAAGTATTAAACGCATACACTCAAATGTATCCCATTAAAAAAAATTATCTTATTAATAGGCACCATAAACGATGTGCTATTGGATGACTCAAATACGTTTGGTGAAGATATCTACCGCTTGCTGAACCTCGAAATTAAAGGCCACAAAAAACTCTACAAATTAGTATCGAGCATAAGTGTCTATAGCCAGCTGGTGCAAGTGCCGAATATTTGCAAGCGTATACTGTCTAAAATGTCCATATTCCTCGGCCTCACGCATGTGCATGTGCGCAAAACGAGTGCCACTAAATTATACGAAGCGCTAGCGCTGCATGGTGATGCTTGTAACATTCCCGAAGAGAATATGGATGAGATATTGAATTTATTATCTGAGACAGATTGGGGTTTGCCTCTGATTACAGTGCGTCCCATACGTAATAAGTTATGTGCACTGATGGGGATAAAACCGCCAGTGAGTGGTGTTGCGAGCGCAAACACTGAACAGATTGTTGTTATTCCTGAAGTGAATGCAGGTCTAAATGCTACGGTGCGCATTTTAAATTAAACTTTTCCTTATAAAAAAACTAACCTTGTTTGCAAAGTATTTTAACATTTAACACATAACATAAACCGAGTGAAGTTTTATTAATGGACTGCACAATAAGCTATCGAATTCTGCTTATTGTTCGAAATTGATTTGAATGCGTTGCTTTGGAATAATTATGAGCTGCCGATTCTTTTTTTTTTGGCAGATTACACAAACACAATACACGCAAATATATATCAATAAATAATTTATTAAAAACTGAGTATTTTTTAAGTGAAGATAATATATGAAAAAATATTGATGTTAGAAAGCTGCTTACAATATTGTAAAAACTATATTTCTCTTTTATTTTTTGATCATCGAGCATTACTAAAACTACTGAGACTCTGTAATTACATTTCACAAGTGTGAGGACGTTTCTCATTTGCTGTATATTCAATCTGATCGTTGTGGTTTTGAAGGTCTTTCATATGCCTTTTATAGGCATTTCCAAAGTGATCGTTTTTTGGCAAATCTACCATTAGTTTAAATGTTTTATCGAAAAAAGAGTAATGTGTAAAAGTGAAATAAAGTCGGTTAAAAAAATCTTTGGGTAATTATAAATAAGTTCCTCTCATCAAATTAAATATTAAGAAAATAAATTTCTATTGTTTCAGTAATTCAATCGTACACTAAATACACGACTGGCGATATATTTCTCATGCGGAAGTTATTGACACTCGTTTATTCCAATTCCATTCGTGCCATTAGTCCAACTGACACTGACTATTGAAAGTTATCGTTTCCGGAGCATTTCTTTGAGCAGGCAACGTTTATTATGCAAATGCGTAAACGCTTTAAAAAAACTGTTAACATTTTATGATAAGGGCGCATATTACACGAATTTGTACTTAAAAAAGTTGCCTATCAATTGAATTTAACATTTGTGTCTATAGGGAGACTTTATAAATGGAAGCTTATACTTGTACGGAATTTTATGTACTCATAATATCAGTAGAAATCCATAATCTTGATTGTGCGATAATTTGTTAGGTTTGGATGTCAAATAACATGGTGCGCTTACGTTCATTTATTGACATTCGGTTTCCACTTCTGAGAGTCGTGCTAAGGTTAAGGTTAATATTTTGCGGTCATCAGTTTCTCGGGTGCTATTTATAACTGCACTGAATATCTTCATGAAAAAGAGGTTGTCTGTAATGTCGTTTTACTGACGATAGTTTAACGTGACAACGTCATAAGAAAATACTTATGTAATGGTTGCAATTTTCAAAACAAAATTTTAATTGTATTTGTTTGATAGATATTTTGTATGGATATAGAGAAGGAGGTAAATGTTATCGCAATGGAATTGATCAAGTTACATTTATACAAACGTGAAAAATGACGAAACATTTATCAAATTCATGAAAGATATGTTCAATTTCGATTGTGCATCAGACGTTAATAAGTCAACAACACGAAGAAGCACCATCATCGATTTGACTCTTTCAAGAAACATTACACTCGAAACACTCCCTTTCAAATATCTTACTTTTCCTCTCATCGTCCTATTCTCAACAGAGAAATGGTTCATTACCATGCACGATGGAGAGAATAATGAGATGGCGCCTATCGTGGTCCGGTTACTTTGCTCTCAACGAATTTGACAACTAGTTACGTGATTTTAGCTCCAGTATGGCCAGATTACCATTTTCGTAATTTGATTTAGCATTTTTTTTGTTATTTAGTCTCGGAGTTTTAGTTCTTTCTTCATTTCATTTTTCTAGATGTTCTAATTAAAATGTAATGTTTATAATTTTGTAAAATATACATTTTTTAATAATTATTTAAATAATTCACCCAGTTTTATTTAGCTTTACTTTTTTTTAACATCTGGTGGCATTGCCCGCGATTGCAGGTGTTGTTGGTGTTCTTCTGCTTTCGGCAGTCAGTCAAATCTCTCTCTCGCTACTGCAGTGTTACCTAGCTTTGGATATAAAAACGCACAAAATGCCCATTCAAAGAAAAAAACCCAACAAATTTTTATTGAATCACTTAAAGAATTTTGTATGCGTGACAAATTCTCTTTAAAATGTGTGTTTTTTTTTTAATAAATGTGTTATGCTTATGTACAATTTAATTTATGAGTTTTTTTTTGTTAAGCGAGACTCTTTTGTTAAGGGAACGACTTATTTGCTATATTTGAAGTTATGTAACGAGATAAGGTACTCTTTTTGTAAAAATGTCAGTATGGTGTCTTTAGTATTTTCTGGTATTTTGTTGCTTATTTTTACAATGAATACAACTCTTAATGTCCTATGTCTCATTAAGGATTGATGACCGGAAGAAACGATTACATCTCTATGCTTTTAATTCGCATTCAATAAATTCAAAGGCTTTTTAAAATGTGTAAAAAGGTTTTCAATCTTAAGAAGAATTGAGAGAAAAAGATTTAATATTCTTGCATAACCTTAAATGGAGCCAAAAATTAAATTTGCACTTTCAAATTATCAAATTTTATAAGAGTAAAAAAAACTTTCATTAGCACTAAAATCTTCTCAGACTGACCTTTTTTACCCTTTTTTTGTTTAATAATATAGTTTGTTTTTTAACTTTTGTTGGTAAACGGAGCAAAAGTATTTTTCTTCTTCGCAGTTTGATACTGTGAGCGCAGTGCAATCCGTTGCGTCAATAGTACCTACAGGGGGTAAAAGCAATAGTGCTTGGCAAAGTGAGGACATGCAATTTATCGTCGTGCGACTGTTTGGATGTATGAGTGATTAGCATGTTTTGGTACAAAAATTAAATTGTTGAAGTTACCTTTTGTTTATGGGCTATGGAAGAGGTGCCGTATGTGTTCTTAAAAAAAAAAAAACATGCATTTGCTTTGGATTTAGCAAACAAAGCCCCAGCTTTCGATTGATGTCGGTGTCCTATGCGGGTGTGCATGCGGTGATGGGGTAATGCCAAATTTACCTTGAGCGCCGTTTGTGGCAGATGCGCGGAAGTTCAAGTGGAAATATTTTACTCCCTTCACTTCAGCTGTTCCATTTTCGCGCGACTAAGGCTTAGGCCTGAGAAATTCGGAGGTTTGGATATCACCCGCTTGCTAAATTTTATCAGCAGCACAAAGCATAAATAGCCAAATCGTTCTGTGTACCCCATTACCTAAGTCTCTTTTTTTCAGCCCCTTTCCCCTTATAATGGTGGGCATGTTCGTCACACTCAATAATTAGAGCGACTCAATATTGCGACTCTGCTACTTTTTTGATGGCCTGTTGCTGTTAGTCAGCTGATTTTTTGCGACAATATTGTAGAAAGTATTTCGCGTGAAACGTTTTGTATAAAAATATGAAAATTTGTATCAATAACTTCTTTTCATTTGAAATTAATTTTGTGCTAAAAACAATACTAAACTTCAACGTTCCCACGACAGTCGGTTCTACGTACGCGACCCGGATTTATATCCGGTCGAGGACTGTTACCTCAGCAGCATTACCTGTATATGTATGGGGAATGTTTATGTTGCTACAACAACAACAAATAAACTTCAAATTAGTATTTATTTAATTAATTTTCCTCTTCATTTCAGTTCCACAGCGAAAACTTTTATAATACGCTTGATTAGCTAGTGACAGAAAGTAATGCTATCTCATAAAAAGTAACACTGCTACAATTATTACTGCCCGAGCACACTCGGTATCGCAATGTACTATATGAATTTAATTCTCTTTCAAGTGCGTTCTCTTTTCCTTCAGGGCAATCACATATCGTAACCTCATCTATGCTTTGGGCTTTTCCATTAAATATTAGGTCTGTTCATGTAAAAGTTATCTAGTAAATTGCCAGTAACTGTAATTTCCGACAATTCTCTATCAAAGAGAAAAATATCAAAAAGAAAAAAGTGCATGAACGGAAAACCAGTAACAAATTGCAAGTTTTACGAGCAGCTGATTAAATTATTGGCGGGAAAAATCACCAAAGTAAACAAATTTTCAGTTAAGCTACCACGCATTAAATTAAAATGAAATAAAGCTAATATTATATCAATTATATATATATATATATAAAGCGAATAAAATGCAAAATAACGAGCTTAACATCACATGATTTTATTTTGTCCACAATAATTAGTTCCATTTAATCATCGCTGTCAGATGAAGAACATTTCATTAGCAATTGGTTTGTTGTGGCAATCACAGCTTGCTGTATATTTTCCTTGCTTCACAAACACAAAATATACCTCCTTCAATGCTGTCGATTTGTATTTCGGAAACTGCAGTAAAAGTACATACTATATCATTGCCCGATTCCTGTTTAATACATGGTAGCTAGGTAGGTTAGATGGCAAGAGTACCCTAGGTACACTTTAAGCAGCACTTACGTGCCGTTTTGATACCATAATGCGAAAAAATTTAGGGAGCCATCCAGTGCTATTGATGTAGCAGAGGAGAGAAAAAAATCTAGGCTGGAGAATTTCCTCAAGCCATCCCCAAAGGGCACGCTGAGGAATCTCAAGTGCCTAGCCACCAGAGCCAGACATTTAATACATGACTTCAAATAAACTTTATAAATTTTAACTGAAAAATATTTACTTACAATAGATTCTTCATTTTAATCACCATTTTTATTTGAAATTAGAATTTTGACTCAATTCGCAAATTTTAACTCGTGTTTTTTACTTTGCAAATTATTACAAGTAAAAATTTATCCAGTAAAAACTTGCAACTTTCGCTCAAAATTAAAAGCCATTTTAGTCTCTCACCTTCCCCTACTTTGCAAGTTTTTTGGAGAATTTGCAATTATTACAAAGTATTTGCTTCATGACAGACCTATTGTCTCGGATTCCGGACAATATTTCTGTTATTATTGTATTATAATTTGATTAAATAAAACACACAATTTTTTGTTTAAGTTTTTGGCCTTATATAGCGTTTAATTTTCAAATAATATTTTTTTAATGTATTTTTAAAGATGATTAAACATTTTTTGAGTTTAATAACCATTAGTATGTATGCTGTAGAAATGAAATAAATGTGTACACACACATATATATGTATGTATGTATGACATTGTATGCTTTTAGAAATTACTCAGACACAACTGAACTTAATAACTAATGACTAATGCTGTTTGTGAAAATGTATTTGCCATTGTAATCATTTTCAACACTTAAGTAAAAACGAAATTTTTGTTCCTCCAAATGTCTTCTCATGTAGTAATCTTGACTTTCAAACAGTATTTAACTGTCGCGTAATGAATATTTACACAAATGGTGCACCACTTTAGGAGTTGCACAAAAAATAAAAAATTAAGGACAAAACAAAAAAATAAAGAAAAAAAACAAATTATAAATTTCTCTCTTCGCGTGCTTAAAACTAACCTAAAAAGAGTTCATATTTAAACCAATGAAGATCTTTTGAAAGTGTTTTCACTAAAATGAATGAATTTCATCAATCGGAAATTTTATTTCTTAGTTGTAACAAAAGAATTAAGACACGAACTTTTCTATGCCAAATTTTGCATTCAACATGAAGTGGTCTTCTGCTTACATTCCTAATTAAAAATAGTTTTTCTTGCTCTTTTTTCGTTTGTATTAACTTTACTTTGGTCTGATTTCGTTGTTTTTGAAAATTGCGCAATTTTATTCAGCGGTGCTTTTAAAAATTGCTACTCAATTCAACTTAAATATGTTTTAAAATATGGTATTTGTGTGTATAAAACTGACTTTCATTGTCTTCCTTACGAAATTAAAATCTTTACTGCACTGTAAGATCTTTCCTTTCAATTTTTGTTTTTCGTTGCTGCTGGTTTGCCAAACTTAGCCTATGCTTGCGCGCAGTGTAGCTGTCTTGTCTACGCTCGCGAAGCTGCTTTGACTGCTGACTTTTTGTTTCATTTATCTTGAGACGACATTTTCTTGTCTTTTACACTCTCTTACATAGCTAATTACTACTTTAAATACACAGTATTTATTTAAATGTTAATAAAAACATACGAACATATGAAAACGTATTTCGCCAATTGCAAAGATATGTACCCCAAACCGCATATTGACCCAATGCGGCCTCCGCACTTAGACCGACACAATTTTACTGGGGTCCACCTTCACACGCAAAAATACCGTGTCGTCTTTGATGAAAGGCCGTCTGTG
Organism: Anastrepha ludens; assembly: GCF_028408465.1. NCBI lineage: Eukaryota > Metazoa > Arthropoda > Insecta > Diptera > Tephritidae > Anastrepha > Anastrepha ludens. The sequence continues at coordinate 116,257,549 of NC_071501.1, forward strand.
CAGCATTTCATGTGAAATGAAACGCGGAAATCCGAAGCCCAACTGATCCGGTTCGTTCGATGGCCGTTGGAAATTCTCCCATGTTGGATCGGGCACAAACGACTCAGCCACACCGCCTTGCCCGCTTTGGGCGCCCTGTTCGAAGAGGGTGAATGTGATGGAATGTGCGAATGGCCACTTCAAAAGCGCATCGTATTCGCCTGGCAGCACTTTAATATACACCGACACGTGCGTGTTCTCACCGGGACCATTGCCATTGAGAAACATTGAAGCCTGCAATTTGTAGCCATATTGCGAGGTATAGAATGGCGGCGATACCAATTCGAGTCCATCTTTGCTGCGCGCTTCTGTCATTTTCGCCGACCAATCGGTGATCTTCCACAACAATGTGCCGGTGTAGTTGATCGATAGTTTTGAGACGGCGGTCTTAAGCATTTGTATTTGTTGTCCCTGACGCGACGACAGCGCCACCATCAATGACAAATGCGAAGCTGCATTCGCTTCCAAGTGCGCCTCGAGCATGTGACGTGGCCCCTTGAAACGACAACCAGCTTCTTTGAAACTACAAGCGATCGCTAGAGCTTTGCATTCATCACGCAAATGTGCCTCCATATCGCCGCGCGCTATAGCACCTGCATCACAGCGCTGTGGGCAAGTCATTGGAGCTCGTGGGCATTGGGCCACATGCAGTGGTAGCGTATCGCAGGAGAATTCACGTGTGCAGTGTATACAACGACGCAACCGTTTGGCACAATCCTTTGACTTGTGTAGTGTCATGCGGCCGCGTAGTACACGTTGACCGCACTTGGCCTCACAGTATATGGGCTCCTGGCCGCATGTGCCGGCATGCTCTTCAAGGCCAGCACCAGAAAATTCACTGTGACAGAACTCGCATTTGGTGCGCCGCATATTGCAGGTGAACTGTAGGTGATCGGTCGTCATGATGCGAGGTATTTGAGCGCCACACTTATTCGGACACTGGGTGGCGTCATGTTTGCACACGTTCAAGTGGCCCTGGAATGAGAAAATATTTATAGAGATTTATGTATAGAGTGGGAATGAATTATATTGAAATGAAATTGTTATTGTTATTTTTATATGAATATATGTGAACCCCTATTTAAAGAAGTTCCAAGTTTGGGGGTAAAAGAAGTCTATTATTTTTGCGTAAAACGATTGCGATAATGGTTTATGGTCGATTTTTAGCCCCTGGGCGATTCTACAACTACTAACATGCAAGTCGATTATTACTGTGATTTTATCGACATTTTCTTTAACATAAAAAATGACTGAACGGAATCGACGAAACTACATAAAATTGCACGTAATTAGCTGTTACAGTATCGGCACCGTAAGTATCGTTCGCAATTTCAGATGGATTTACGCATTTATCAAAGAAAAACTGTAAAATGTACCGAATTTTATCTTTGCTGACGTCCATTGTGAACACTCTGTAACTCTCAACTGAATGGAATAAACAAAAACAGCAAACGATTTTTTTAGTGTGAAATATTACCTTGTCAACGAGCATAAATGTTAAATTTTTTTTTACCATACGATACTTTACCAGATTTCGATCCCTACACCCATCTACCGCGAAAATAATGGATTTCTTCTCGCCATAAGTCGAACTTTTCATTGGGTAATGCTGAGTCGAGTTTTAGAAGATATATGTATCAAAATTTCCTACCTTTTATTCAGCCAATTAAGTCAATTCAGCCCGTTCAATATTAGTGTGCAAGTTTTAAGCTGCTCAAAAATCTCTTTGATTTGTTGAGAATATTTTTCCTAATTTTTCAACAGCGACTTCAAACATAAACATAAAAGAAATACAAATACAAAAAAAATAAAACTTGGTAATTCCTCGCGCTCCTTTTATTTTGAACTCAGGGGTCTGAGGAGATGCTTACAACCTTTTGTTCTTCATTTCATTTCTACTTTTAATCACCAGAAAATAAAAAAAAATTAATTGCGACACCTTAAGTATTCAGCTAAAATATTTATAGTAACATCACTTAGCAAGGCTGATATATCACTCACGAATTTTCAACTCAACAATAACTTCAACTTGATTTCGTTTTATTCTTTATGTCACCCTGTTGACCTCAGTTTCATTCACTACCTAAAATTCCTGTTAATGCTTCTTATGAATGAACACAAAAATGGAAAACATCAAAATAACCACTGGCTGTTTATGACCACATTAGAAGTCTAATACAACAAAACGGTCTTTCTAATATTTTTTATAAGTACTTTTCAAAGCACACTAATAAAGAAGTATTTGCTTAATGAATGAAATCTCAGTTACTATGTAGCTATTTTGCTCGACGCTATGAACTTGTTAGTTAATTAGTTTTATACTTTTTTATACTGAGAAATTCTGTATAATAACAAAAAACTTGTGCATAAGTTTGGTTGTTAAATTTTTTTTGGCTTTCTGTACACACCTTTAGTTTCCTCAACTCATCGGACCATTTACAGCCCTGCTTGTGATGTATGCAGAAGACGAGCGAGCCCATGATGGCTTGTTTAGGATCAGGACCGGGGTAGATCTGAAAGAATAAGAGAAGAAATAATTGCTTTAATTAGTTATTTGGAATTTAAAAAAAATGTAATATATGCTCATATAATAACATTTCACAGTGTGAACATGAATATTGCCAGTGTAAATAAGTTTAAGTCTAAGAAAGGTTTAAAGACAAGGTAACGCACCAAAGTCATAAAAACGTAAAAATACGGCAGGAAACAAACTCACATCAGATATTTAGCTTCTCTTCCTGATTGTAATACCAAATGTGTGCTAACTTTTGATTAGATTTTTTTATTATTTAAACTGTTTTACTCGTAGTGACGTACAAATAATTAGTTTTCGTAATTTTAGTTTCTGAGCTCTAAACCGCTTTAGTAATAAAACAACAAAGTAAATTATTTACTTTATTTATTTGTCGATAACTCAATCCAAATTAGAAGTCATCTTCAGCATTTCTTGACTGAGCCTGGTCGACCAGGCACTAAACTTCTTATGTCACCCTGTTGGCTCTCAAAAGTCGCCTGTTATTAAAAAAAAAAAACTTTTTCCAAAATTGTTTACAACCTCCTATCGTTGTACCAAATATTTACACTTTAAAATACTTAAGAGTCGTTTTCTTAGCCAGATTCGAATGTTACCGCTCACTCAAAAGCTGGGATCGATATGTTTTATTATTAGTTGATACCAAGACACCTCAGGCCAAGATGTGCTAAAGAGTGCAGGAGGTCGGTCTCGCTTATCCAACAATACAACACCACACTTTATTGGGCTCCCTGGCATTCTGGAGTGGAGGGAAACGAAAGAGTGGATGAGTGTGCAAGGAAGCGAGTGGTAGAGGACATAATCATTCTTCTAAACGATTTATACACTGCGATTGACTTGAGCGTAATCGCGGAAACCAATAGAAGGCTGCCTTTCGACTACTAACTGCAGGATCTCCAAAGTGCTTTGGGCAAAACTGAATCTTAAAAGAACAAAATGTCTGCTTCGATTCAACAGAACAACTACCAGTGTCCTCACAGGTGTTATAACGGGTCACTGCACTATTGTCATTCTAGCCAGTAGAATGGGTGTGCCTTACAATGACTTCTGTAGGAGCTGTGAAGAATGTGAATGTCCTACATTACGAGGCGATTACTTCTTTGAAGACTTGGGAAATTCGCAAAATATTATATCTTACTGGAGGGACTAGTATCTTCTTAAAAAGATCTAAGTGGCTTGAGCAAATTAGTTAGGTGATAGAAAACAAATAAGGGTATCACAATGGGTCTTCGGGCCACCGAGTGTCTTGTCTTAGGCAAGCAACCTGGCTAACATAACCTAGCCTAAGTCAGATTAAATGCGTTGTATTAATAAAGCTGTAGATTTAATTTTTTTTCTATTTATTTAGGCTCTAAATTGTAACATTTTCTTTAAATCACTCTAAACTTTTAATCTCTGTTTACAGGTTTTGACATTTTGGGGACCAAGAGCAAATACAAAATACATTGAACTTGTTGTTGTTACGTAGAACCGACTCTCTTGGGAATGAATATTATTATTATTTTTGTATTGAAAATACATTGCACTTACATTGCTTTAATTCTAATAACTGTTCAATGTGCTTTGGTTGATACCCTTTAGAATTGCTAGATGGAACTAAAGTGAAGTGAAATTAATTAAAACTGGTTTTGTTGACCGCCTTACGAATCTTGAAAATAGTTAAAAAAAAATAAAGGAATCAGACAGTGGAAAAAAACGAAAGAGTTAAAGGACGTTTTAGGAATAGTTTAACGGCTCGATTAGTAAAAATCACTTTTAATAGTAAGTGAAATAACGGCACCCCAAACCCAACTATGAATACATCACACAGTTTTCTCACTGAGTATAAAACTTTTAATTCTCATAAACACATAACACAATTTCTATTTTATCTAAAAGATTGATGTGATTTCTCAATTGGGAAGTGATTTTTGTTTTAATTTGTTAACTTAATTTTTTTTCCTTTCAATTCCAAATACCAACCTGATCTTCAGCATTTTTGCCGTAAATATTTTTGAAACACTTCATCAAGATTTTATTATTATATGCACTCTGCCCACAACACTTTAAGTACTCAGACTGTCATAAATTTCGAATATAATTTGACATTTTTACTCTGCCCGTTATTTGGTAGATTCAAGTGCGCGTCAAGTGACATTTATCATAGATAGGCCGGCGACCTGACAATATTGATGAGGGACGCTGATATTTCTAGATATGCACTACTAACTGCACACGGCAGGGAGCGACCTCTCTTATCAGTAACTCCATTACGTTTAAAAATATTTGTTTTTATTATCCAAAAAGCAAAAGCAAAGTTCATTAAATATCTAACTGGAAATATATTCAACAGGAAAACCAAGTTATCTCAGCAAGAAAAAAAAAACAAGCCAATTGATAAACTTATCCTACTCGAAGGCATTGAAATAACATTTGGCTATTTGATGTGTGAAAATAATTATTTTTGTGTTTAAACCTTATTCTCCTAGTTTTATTGGCACTCGACATGGTGTCAAATTATGCTTAGGAAGTCGATAAAAATTGTTTTCGATGTGTGACTTGTTAGTCCTCATTTACACAGGGAACATTTGGAATGGAAGTATTTTGTTCGTGGGATAAGGACAGACGGGGAAGAGAGAGGGTATTATGTTTCCTGTACTGACGTCACGCCTTGTGCTTCTTATCTGTATTGCCAAACTTAAAGAAGTAAACGTCAAAAAAAAAAACGAATGTTGCTGAAAACAATTTTACTCGTGTGACCACGCATGAAACATCAAAAGATAATTTCCAATGTCTCCCTGCCAGATGTCTTTGTGTGTGAATAGGGACTTTACAAGGAATTATTTTTACTTTTAAATTTAAAACTTGCTAGCACAATTTAAAGCAAGATCATATTTTGTACCATTTGACTTATCAAATAGAGATTTTTATTAATTCTCAAGAAATTATTTGTTTATAGTTTTAACTTTATTTCTTAATTTTATTTAATTAATCTGCATTTAAATTTTTATTATTTTGATTTTTTTTCATTTATACGTTCGTATATTTTTATTCCGATTTTGTTTAATTTAATTCCACCGTATTTTATTTTATTTAGCTTTACATTAATTTTTTTAATTCTAATTTATTTTACTGTGTTTTTTAATTGAATTTTCTTTTAATAGTACAAAACTTTAAGCGCAAAAGCTGCAAAACATATTTTTTTTGTACCAAAACCGTTGAATTAAATACTTTTGTACGTGTCGTCATAAATGTTTTGAGTTTGTATGAATATATCGATTTACACACTTACATACGTTAATCAAATGTAAATTGCCCACTTGCTGTTGTAAACGAAATGCCCACAATGGCATACAAGCCGCTTACAACAACTACTAGTGCCCAGCTGCTGACGCTCCCCTATAGTCGACAGCAACCAGCAACCAGCATAATTGTATGTTGCTGTAACATTTCAGTTAAGTTTATTAAAAAATATGCAAACACCAAGCAGCAGAGAGAAGTGTGCAAAATGCAGATATAGGGGGCAAGAATTAAGTAAATATTACCAAAGTAAAATGCAAGCTCATGATTTTATGTGCCATTTTGAAAGGGACAGATAAGTGTTGGAAAGTTGAGTTGCTGAGTGAGTAGCAGAGGGTGGACGACAATGTTGTATGTTACTATACAGTGCAGCGTACATATGTATGCAGAGTTTTGCAATGCAATGTAATGGGGATCTGCCGCTGTTCACAATGTAAGGCAGTGCAACGCCACATCCGGTTGATTATGTGGAACACAATGATATGAAATTAAAATGCAGAAATAAAGAAATGCGCAAAACTACAAAAAACCGCAATGAACACGCGAATAACGAGTATTTACAAAAACATAAAACACTGTCGGCCGGCCAGCTGTTTAATGGATAAATGTAGAAAAAATGCGGCTGCCTCCTGAATGCAATCCGCTGCTTTTTTTGCGCTGATAATAAAAAGTGCGTTGCAATTTTTCTGCTGTCGGCAAAAAGTGATAATTGTATAAAGTAAAAGTAAAAAGTATTATAATATAGTAAAAGTAATGGAAAATGCGTCGCTAAAAACCATGCGTACAAGCATAAACACATCCGTAGACGCAGACTTTAAAGAGTAAAATATTAATGATACATATTTTAAATTAATTCACAATAATTGTTGTAATTGTTTCCAAAGTTTAAATATATCAAATAATGTTTTTGTATCTTTTGTACCCTCAATGTCACCTCTGAAATGTGCACTTACTGTTTTACTTAAAACAAAAAAAAGTAAATCAAGTCGAAACAATTAAAAGAGCGAATAAAATGAAGTCCTGTCATGGAAAATTAAAACAGCAACGATTCACTTGCCCTTTAAGAGTATGTTACATGTCATTGTTGTTGTTATTGCCTCTGTAGTTGTGAGCTGTTGCCGCCAGCGAGTGACAAACATTTCCGGTTGACTTTTTTTAATTGACCTTATCTCTGCTAAAGCATAGAGCCATAAAAAATAGTCTTTGAAGCAGCTCCTTTAGCAGTAAGCAGACAAGCTAGACAAAAAGCAGCATTGAGACGGCAGGCAGGCAACGTTTTGATAAATTGTGCCGTCGCATGACAACAGCAAAGCCAATGGAGCCAAGCAAGCAGACAGGCAGTGCCCGTCGCATTTACAATTAAACAAACTGAGGCTGTGATAGATGTTGTTGTGTGTTGTTGTTACTTAAGAAATATTAGTACAAACATATAAACATACACACACACGTACATTTAATTCCTCCACTGCAACTTTAATTAACACATTTGACAATACGCGTATCCACAAACACAAGCGTGAAATACAAAAACAAAAAATAAATAAGGAATAAACCAAAACTTCTCTGCTCTTAATGTTGATGTGTAGTGAGCGAATCAAATAAAAACTTGTTTAATGTTTTTAGTGCTCTGCTAAAGTAAAAGCTGTCGCCCATCTGCAGTGCAGCCGAGCTAACACGATACATACATACGCATACACACGTACAGTATTGTTGTTGCAAATATATTGCAATGACGAGATTATTGTCAATGATTGCTTAGATTCTTTAACTCAGCAAGGAAATTCAAATATAAATGAACTTCCGGTTGACAGTGACAGCAGTGCAAAAGAAATGGACAGTGGAAAAATAATGGAAATGAGAAGAATTTAATAGAAATAAGTTGTTTGTTAAGTGCGACAGATTAACGTTGAGAAATGGGTAATGCGCAGCATTGCAAATTAAGGAAGAATTAAAATTGATGTCATGCTGATATGATATTTTTTAAGTTAAATGAAACCGCACAATAACCACTGTTAGATGTTAAACAATTACGGGAACTCTTCTTCGATGCGCTTAAGCTTGCTTTTATCGCAATTCGTATAGTTGAGTGACGTTTATCAAAGATCTTCTCTTTCAACTGTTCAGTAATTATTATTAAAGACTTGTCACAACAAACATCTTTATAAAAATGTTATAAATGAGTAGTTACATTTTCTACTCCAATGCAATTCTAAGTTGACTAAACGATCGAATGAGGCTCTATGTTCCATACAGGAATAAAATAACCAAAACGCCGATCCAACTAACGAGTTGCCATTAAATTTAACTCATAAAAGGTTATCATTTTGAACGTCTAAAATATTTTCTGTAAAATATATTTTTCTTCACAATTTATTTTGCTAAAAAAGAGTTAATTATGCCCAAATTCACTGTAAATTGGTGTAGAAACAGACGAATACAGTGCTGAGAGGAACGATCTTATCAATTTCTCCAGTCGAGATAATTGTATTTGTATGTTACAAATTTGTATGTATACATTTAGTTTGTTGTTGGTTCTTTCTTTTACAGGTATAACATTGAAAAATGTAAGCCAACAACATAGCATTCCATAGTTCTCCGGCTCTCATCTTCCAAATGCGACCGTTGCTCAATTCTCAACCTTCAAGTAGAGATAGATAAACTGATTGGTTGGTGTTAAAAAAGTCTCGTCTCTCACTTAATATTACAAACTGTTTTCATATTAGATTGGGGGAATAAGAAATCCATTATTTTTGGGTACAATTTTTGCGCAAATGGTTTAAAACTGTTTTATGGTCGATTTATAGCTTCTAGGCTAATTAACACGGCGGTCAACTTCGATTATTTCTGTGATTTTATAGACGTTTTCGACATTATCGACATTTTATTTAACATAAAAAATGTCTGAATGGAATCAACGAAACTAAAATTGTACGTAAATTAGCAGTTGAAGCATCGGCACCATAAACATCGTTCGCAATTTCAGCGACCTGGCTTGCATTTTCGCCTTTATCAAAGAAAAACTGTAAAATGTGCCGAATTTTCTCTTTGTTGACTTCCATTGTTAACACCCTGTAACTCACAACTGAATGGAACAAACAAAAAACAGCAAACGAATATTTTTACTATGAAATGTCACCTTGTCCACGAGCATAAATTTTAAATTTTCTCGATCGATATTTTACGAGATATCGATTACTACAGCGATGTACCGAGAAAATAATGAATATTTTTACTGTTTTAAAAATTCGTAACATTCTGCACAATTCTTACTCTATTGCGAATATAATACTGAAGTTTGTTGAGGAAATTAAAGACCTTGTGTTTATATTTAATTCCAATTTTCCTTTTAATAGCCACATCAATTTTATTATTTCTAAATCTTACTCGATTTTAGGCTTTGTTTGTCGAAACAGCGCCAATTTTGAATACCCTTATACTATTGTATAAAACAACTTTTTTCATCTTTCGTCCGGTCTAGATTGGAGTATGCAACGTTTATTTTGAGACCTTATTCTCAGTTTTCTATAGACAGATTTGAACGTGTACAAAAGGTGTTCTTGAAATTTGCTCTATCTTCTTTAAATTTTGCTGGTCAATCCTTGTTTGCTTCTTACATAAGAGCCTCTTGAAACGAGGAGAAATACATATTCTGTCGCTTTCTTTCGTTTATAATGTAATTAATGGGACTGTCGACTGATGTTGTTGTTGTAGCAGCATAAACATTCCCCATACATATACGGGGAATGCAGCTGAAGTGGCAGTCCTTATAAATCCGGGTCATTCCGGTTACGTAGAACCGACTGTCGTGGGAACTGTCGACTGGTCGTCTTTGTTGTAAAAAATCAATTTTCTTGTACCACCGAGAACTCTACGCCATTTCAATTCCTTCTATTCAGATAAAGTCACGACTAATTATGCAATGATTACCTCCTTATTGCTTGCACTCTTCGAATTCAACGAGATCTCGAATTCTGTCTGCCCTGATTTCTCTTTATCTACAGAATAATTTCCTCCTTTTGTTATATTCTGCTTTTAAATATAATAATTTTTTTGCCTGTTAATTTATTATAAATAATTTTTTTCACAATGACTGATTGATCGAATTTATTATAAATTCTAGCTCAAAGTTGAGTACTCAGTAAGACTATAACAAAAACCACAACAACAACCAAGTGGATAATCGCATAGAATAGCCTACCTAGTAACTGTTTCAGGTTTCAGGGAGGCGAATTCGGCTTCATGAATTTTTTCATAAGCTAACGGTATTTTGGAGAACAATACTTTAATTTAGATGCTTGTTGTGTTGTTCATTTTTCTTTTTAATCAACCGTTTTATTCTAAATATGTATGTGGCTTGTTTTTCACTTTTTTATTATTCTTTTAATTGCCACTGCGACTTAAGTGCACATTTTTCCCATTAATTTGTGGCAAGTTCATTTATGATTTAAAAAGTCAACGTTAAAAAACAACACTAATATTTCTATAAGCTAACTGACATGAAACCATAAGACATTAAAGTTGAAATAAAAAAGTTTGGAATAAAATTTCATTTGAAATAAAAACACCCATACCACACTTTACATACATACATACACATGTATGTACTATATATGTACTTGCATAGAACTATACTTAGCAAACGAATGAAAAAATTACCCACTCAAAGAATTAAGACAAAAGTTAAACAGACAGCCAGCCAGTCAGCCAGTTAACCAGTCAACCAGCTTTGCATGGGTCCCCCGGGCGTAATTTGAAGCGCTGATATATGCGACTAATCATCCGCGATCACCAAAGCGCATTCTCAAGAGTTTATTGTGTAGAAACTTGTGTTGTTATTGTTGTTGTAATGTACATATGTGCACTCATAAGTGCATATACCATACATACAGACTCAAGTGTATATTTATAAACATAGATTCCAGCAATAAATTCGAGTGGCTGTTACAATTAAAAGGGTGCAACATTTTAAGTGGCACTTCCAAAGCAGGGAAGTGAGCTGCAGTAGGAGATACGAATAGGATATGATAGAAATATAATTTTCGAAACAAATTAAATGCCACAAAAGCTCTAAAACTAAAATTAGGCGCAAATGGCCCCAGCAGAGTTCTTATGGGATTTGTGGCATTTATGCTTTACTTTTTTGTGTTGCTTTTGAAATCGAAAGTCAAAGAATCTTATTGTTTCGATTTGATTTCCGCTGCATTGCTCAACGAAAAAAATTAGAAAAATTTGAAGAGCAAATAAATTAACATAAATTCAAATTTCTTCGACGCAATTCCAATGCTATCAACCAGGTCGTTGGCGTGTGTGTGTGGAAAGATAACACTAATAAAGTAAGCAAACAAATGTGTCGTGTCGTTTATATAAATAAATAAATAAATAGATAGGTGGCATTTTCGGTGGAGACACAAAAAAAAAAAAAACCGAAAAAGCTTAGCGGGGAGGAAGACAGCTCCCCTCTATTTTTGTTTGAATTTTTTTGTTTTCTTTCTTTGCGGCGGAAGTACAGACTACTTAAAGAATCTCTCGGAAAGAAAAAAATAAAAACACAAATATGTACCTTTTTCTGAATCTGATTTGCTATGTAAATTGAAAATCAAATAAAATATTTAGCCAACAAAGTCAATAAGTGTCGAAGTGCAGCTGCCGAATGCAAAGAAATACGAGTTGGAGTACGGAATTGTGAAATACTCCGGAACATGATTTGGATTTTATTGCTAGCGGATATTGTTAGAATTTTTTGTATGCAGATGATATGAATATTGGTCTGTATGTTTTATTAAAAACGACATATAAAGTTTTGCATAACAATTTAGGACTTTTTTTTTAAATAAGATATTAATTGAACGATCGTCTTCACTTTAATATAAAACTTCTTCTTGAAACAAACGCGAAATCAAACCTTTCCTCGTTTGCCAATGATGCCAGCCAACCAAGGTTGCCAGCACCACAAAACTGAGACTAGAGATTAACATTCCCACATAAATTTCTTACAAGCATCTGAATTGTTTACACAATAATTCAAGCAGTCACTCCTGCAGCATTTCCCCTAATTGTATGCGGAAGGTTTATAATGCTACAACAACAACAACATGAGCAACAGCAAAATCAAATAAACAAGTTTTAGAAACCACATTTGCTAACAAAGTCACAACTAAAAAACCAAATCAGTTAATAGTCAGAGTTTTTTAGGATTTCATTAGTAGTTCCATTAAAAAATCATAAAAATTTCGTATTTAAAAGAGGAGTAGGTGCAATAGCATACTTGTCAAAGAAAAGTCTGCACGAAAATGTATATTGAGAGATCTGGAAAATTGGATAGATTTTTCAACAAAAGAAAGCACAGCTCAGATTAAAGTACGCGATCTAGGACAAACATTTCAGCAATGCCTTAGAAAATAAGTTTATTATGAATATAAATTTGAAGCCAGAAATTGTTGTGGAACGAGATATCTATAAAAATCTTGTGAAAGTTTGAATTCTAAAGAATAACTTGAAAAATATTGGAGATGTTTTCTAACATATATGTAATCAAAAAAGGTTCTTTACCCTAAGTTTTAAGAGTCTAGAAACAACCTCCCGAATTTGATAATTTACCTACTTCATTCTGCGAGACTCGATAACTTTTTGCTTTCTACTACCTTTTCATTATCGTAAACTTTCTGTTTGCCATCTTCTCAATTTCTCTTAGCGTTAATAAAAAAGTAAATACTCTGTATTAATCCATTAACAAATTTTAGCGCACTAGGCGGTTTTGAGGGCGTGCTAACAAATAAAAGTCCAAACGAATGAGCCACCGATTGTAGTCTTCGGCGTGTGTGTCATGCGTCATTTCTTCTTTGTTCTGCTTTGACTGAGCAGCGTTTGTAGACTTAGGAAATTTGTGTCTATTATTTAACCAACTTTTTGGGCAACGAGGAGCCCATGTTTTGTGCAAGGTTTCTTAAATTAGAGAAATGTGTTTGCAAGCAAACAAGTGAAGTTAACTGGCTGTTATGTATGTATGGGTTTAATTATTTTACAGTATCTTAATATTCAAATGATCTTCGTGGGGTCGTTATTTTTTCATGTATTTATAAATATTTTTAGTACGCTTTTATTTTGTATTTACTTAAAGCTACATATGTTAATTACCACAAGCGTGCTAGCTTCTTGCCACATGGCGTTGACCAGTTAGTGGTAATTTAATTTACCCAAACATTCTACCTGTTTTGATGTTTTTATTGTATTTCTGCTGACTTGTAACTTGTTTTGTTTACTCTGTCGAAAATCTTCCCACACTCTGATTTCTATGAAATCTCGTTAAAATGTTTGGGTTAAATGCTTGCTGGTAGTTATTAGCGCTTTCAAGGCACTGGACAAATAAACAGATACATGTGTACATGTATGTGCGTGTTAAAAATGCTTCTTTTTTGTAGGTCGAAAATTTTAATAAATTCTTAATCTTTTAAATTAAGTCAATTAAGTGGAATATCATTTCCGGCGGAAGCGCGAGATGTGAATTATTTTAACTTTTTCCGTTTAAGAGACAATAAAACTTTATTTAAATTTGAGAGTAAAATTTCATCAATATTCGCCATCATTTCTTTCAAATTTCAATTTTCAAATGTTTTGCTAGAATTATTTGTTTGAAGTTCTGCCAATATGTACATATGCAGTCATAAAATTATATAAAAATGCATCGAACTTTTCAAATACATATAAAGGGTTTTCCAATAACAGGTATTACAGGTGAATGGATTGCGCTATCGAGAGATAATTAATGATTTTTTATGGCCGGAATTGGATGGTTTTGATCTGGCCAAGGTTTATTTTCAACAAGACGGCGCTACAAGCAACGAAACCATTGATCTTTTACGGGAAAAGTTTCGGGACCGTGTTATCTCTGGAAGAGATTATCACAATTGGCCACAGAGATCTTGTGACCTTTATCTTTGGGACCACGTGAAAGAGAAGGAGGGTCGATTCAAGACCTCAAAGGCGGAATTCTTGAGGCTATCGAGGGCATAGGGCAGCCAATTCGGTTATGGAAAATTTCATAAAAAGGATATTGTAAGCGTGGTATAATCATCATCATTATAATGAAATAAACATCCGATCATTTATATTAAAAAATATCATTTTTCTTTGAATATCAAAATAACACCTCTTTTTAGAAAACCCTTTAGAAGGACTCTACGTATTTATAATTTCATTTAAATTCAATTCAATATTTAAACAAACAATTTTACTCATGGGCTTGCATTTTTGTTTTTGTATTGCATTCCATCCTGATGATAGGTGCATTTTACATATTTTTGAATTGCTATTGTGCCATTTTATTCTTTGCCGTTTATTTTTTGCCAAAACTAACCTGCCACAACTACATGCAATTTTTACGCCTCAATTATGTCTCACAACCTGAAAAGTATGTCAGTAAGCAATTGTTTTGCGTAGCTGGCAGTCAACCTTGGAAAACTCACGGCAAAACGCAGATAATATAAAAAAGGTCTTGCGAAATGTGGGGAATAAAAACTTATAGATTTACGTAAATTTTTTTAATCGAAAGAAACCCTAAAAGAAACTATAAAAAAAAAACGTATATAATTTTATTTTGTACATGTATTACAAAAATTTACTAGTACTAGTGTTAAACAGAAATTAATTTAAAAAACTTCAAAAACACTTTACTTTGTTTAGAATTTTTTCATTAATGAACGACTACGTGTGAATATATGTAGTAAAGCTTTACAAATATTCAATAGCTACAAAATTAGTAAAATGTCCTCAAAATTATCAGTTTTATTTCATTACAGATTCCCTAATTACATTACAGATTCCCTAATTAAGAAATATGATCTTCAGCATCATACAAAATCTTTTCGTTACAACTCGCATTACATTGTGCAGCGAAATTCTCATGAATCTTTTTCGTACAGTACAAAAGTAAACGTTTTTGCTTTTTCATTGCAAATAAAATTGAACAACATATCACCTTATTACACTGCCTGCTTCTTCTTGATTTTTCTCACACATTCATTTCTGCAGCGTCAGCATAATTGCAATTGAGCACAGTAATCAACAAGAAGCAAAGGAAGCCCCTGCAGCTGTGCATTGTACCGCTGCTGCTGTAGTCAGTTCTGTTGCTGCACTATCGCTGTCGGTCGCTCTCTGTTACTGCAGCAATTTATATTTAACATGCTTGACAATTTCATTTGTTCGTGCTCCTTGCACATACATATTATACATACATATATATGTACATACAAAATGTATGATGTCGATTTTGTTGGTGTGCTAATAAGCAGGTGAGTGAAGTCAGTGGCAGCAGCAGCAGCTGCCTACTACCTGAATGAAGTACAAGCACACAGCAACACCAAAGTGGTAGTAACGAAAATGTAGTTTGCAGTTCCAGCTGCTTTTTTATCAACAACAACACTAACCAATGCAATACAGTATTTTTGCTCAATGCTCTCACAGCATGTAATAACAAAATAATAATATCAATAACAGCCAACATGTTTCGACATGCTACAACACTAAATTTAACTATTACAATAACAACAAAAACTTGTAAGCAGTGCATAGTTAAGGTGAGCCAAAGAAAAATGTTGCTATTGCAGTTGGAGCATGAGAAAAATTTTACGCACCGGCAGATCTACCACTACCTACTAAGCAGCGGTAGATAGGTTAGTTTGGCATTTATGAAAATAAAAACAATATAGTAGCAAAAAATTATAAATATTACCCACTCGTTAGTTAGTTGGCTAGCTGCAAGCAGTATCAACCATACAAAACAACAACAGCCACTCATATTGGTATTGAAATAATAGTAATCGCGTATAATAAAATTTGTGGCACACTTGCCATTATGGCAGTAGTGCTGCTGCGTTTTCACCGCTGCTGCTACTGCTACTGAGAATATATGTATGTATATGAAGCTTGTTGAGTACGTCGCGCATTCATATTCATCCCATGCATATTTTATTTGTTTTTGCATTCTCATTGCTTCATTTTTAATCCAAACGCCAAGTTCAGTCAGGCGGCAGTTATACGGTCAGCGCTTACCTTAATTTTAACTGTCTCAAATCTGCTCTTTCTTCTCTTACTACATATGTATGTACATGTATAGCTACCGGCTCTCTGGCTCTGCTAAGTGTGCATTTATGATCAGCTGCTATTGCACCACCATCACCAATTCGGCAACTCAGCTTCTTCAATTTGACTCTTGTTAACTTTGCCTTTGTTTCGTTTGATTCGTTTGTGCCAGTTTCTGCCTTTGCCTTACTGCCCACTACTGCATTGACGGGATGGTCATTTGTTGTTTTTATTATTTTTTTATTTATTGCTTTTTTTGTGTTTGGGCGAAACTTGTTTATGCCGCTATTTTTTCGTTGGTTTCTGCTCGTTCATGCTTTTGATATGTTGCTGAATTTGATTTGGTTTATTTTTCTGTTTTTGTTTTACGATTTTTTATTTTGTTGCGCTGCTTTTACTCAATTTTTTTATTGTGATGTTTTAATGCGATTTCGTTGTAGATCTCTTATTTCTTGACTGTGTGAATATTTTTCTGCTTCAGAAGCCTTTAGATCAAGTCATTTAATCAGGTTTGCAGAGTTGCAGCCGTATTTTGTTGTTGGCCATCAGCTGTTCGATGCCTCGTTGTAAGCGGATGTTGTTTTTCTTGTATATAGATAGATATAATATTTTTTGTTTTTCTATTTTTCTTCCATACTACTATTAACCGACGGGAAGAACTGTATCACTGCCACAATTGGAGGTATATAAGTACATATGTACATACACATATGTGCACACATGCTTATCTATACAGTTTAAATGACATTTAAAGGGATCCAATCGAAATTTCCACTATATAAGTTCACGGTTTCCGGTTTACAATAAGCCTGCTTCTTCTACATATATGAATGTAGGGATTTTAGATCAATATCTAGGGAAATGGGTGTGCCACTAAACCTTTGTGATTGAATGTAAAAATCCCTTTCTGGCGACAATTGTACAACTTGTAACGGTATCGAGATGGTAATCAGGAGGTTGCTACTATGGATGCAGTTGACTATGGCTACACCTGGCAATGATATTTCATAATTATAAATAGTTGTCGCAGGGTACCATTTCTATGGTTACTGTTCGGGATAACGCTTCGAAATTTTGGAAACTTTTTCCCGGTGTATGCTAAGTTGTCAAAACTGTACGCTTATTGAGAAAAGTTTTTCACGACGTGTATTTCAGTGGTTATGTTAACACAAGAACTGCCGCATTCGGAGGCTGGAAAATCGCCTCGTCGTCATGGAGAAGCTGATACAGCTACAATTGTTTGATTCGGATTTCGGCCCGGATACTTGAACGAAATTGTGTTCCATTTTTAATGGTAAAATAAAATCATACGTCTTTTATTTATAGCCGAATTAAATTTCAAAAGCTAGTGGACCATACAGGGTGGTAAGAATAAAAAAATGTATTTCCATCCAAAGTTAGCCTTCTTTGCTTGTTATACTGCGTACAAAACATTTTCAGCACATTTTCCACTATTTCTCCCTTGATTCTTTCCATAAAAACCGACATTCCTGCGTGTAGTAGACGCTCTATGATCTTCAATACTTGTAATTTAGAAATAATTTCAACATATCTACTTATAATGAGTGGCGCCAGCAATAGTTCTTGAGTCAGTACGTCAGCCTCAACAAAAGTTAAAAGTATTGAAACTTGTTTAAAAATTACGTACAAAGGTAGCCATTAATGCTTAGCAAAGTGAACAAGACTAACTACCTACATGTGTACATACTCGTACACACATACAAGTAAATAGACAAGAGTAGCAAAAAAGTAGTTTCGAAGAGTGGAAGGCAATTGCAATAACAAACGACACGAATGACACGACGAGTAGGCGCTTGGAATGCGGCATAGCAGTACCTGATTGCGTGAAATGAATGGATATCCCTTTAAAATCCTCAATTCGAAAATACAATAGTAAAATACATATGATTGAGAGAGCATATGGTTGAATGCAATAGAGGAAGTACAAAAGCATTGTTGTAATTATAACTGTGGTGAAACGGAAATGACATTAGTCCGAAAAGGGCAAATATGTATGTATGTATAAGCATATTTTTTCTCCCTAATACTTTAGTCTACTAAATACTCATACTGGCCGAATAGTTAAACAATAAGCCAAGCAATATTTTAAAGTAAGAAATGGAAAGAATTAATAAAAACTGGAAAGAAGAGAAATAGGAAATAAAACAAAATAATCAACAAATTATGTAAATAAAAATGTAATTGAAAATTCTTCGAAGGTGCGTCGGCTACAGCTGCCCTTTTGCAGTTATTTTCCTAACACACAGTTGTATGCTGCTTGGTTTTGCTTTTTTCCCCACAATCCGCATACTACATATGCATACCAAATGCATTCTTCTTCAGTTCGTTCACTGCAGCGTAACATACAATCAGCTGAAGTTAATGGCCTAGTATTGCCTATGCATTGCCTTCGCTCCTGCTGCTTCTCCACTCGTCTTTGATTTGGTTGATTGGTTTGGAAGGGAAAAATACACATAAAATATATTTACATGCTGTTTTCTCTAAGCAACAGCAACAGCTACTGTTGTTGTTGTCGATTGTTATGGGTAATCTGTTAGGTAGTTTAATTTTTTTGCTTGCTTTTTGTTTTTATTAGTTAATTGACTGTCAGACAGCACTGAGCTGTGTTATGTGTCTAGGCCATTAACATTTCATTTGGAGAATTTTTACACACATCGTTGATTGGCTAGAATACTTTTTATTTCCTTGGCCGCCTTATTTTTGTTTACTTATTTAATTTAATTTAATTATTAAATAATAATATAATAATAATATAAAAATGTACATTTGAGGCTGAAAGAGAGTCAATAAGAAAATACTGGCATAAAAGGTTGATAGATTTAAAAGGCTTGGCCAATAACTATAGTGAAAAAGAAAATTGTGAGAGAAACTTCGGCTGTCACGTAACTGGGGATTCAGCAGTCGAATTTTGCACGATCGTTTTACATGTATTCACACACTAGTATATTTTTTTCGTAAGCAAACCGCTTCCTGCCTCTTTATGTACGTCAGCTTGATTACCAGCCAGTTGCGTCAGATGATTCTGTCAAATTCGCTGAGAGCCGAATAAAGGTCTGTTATTGGCCACACCTTCTCAGTCATACAGCTTTTTTTTGTAATGTTTACTTTTTTTAGCTCAACATAAAAGTATAGTTAATTATCTGACAAACAGGGTATACATTTGAGCAACAAACTTAAAAAAACTCGAAAAATTCGAAAATCGAAAAAAATTTGCCAAAAGCTTCATAAATCTTAATGGATTTTAGAATTTTTTTAGAGTAGTTTTGCAGTTTTTTTAGATCAATACTGCCTTTTGACGAGTTGCTACATATCCAGGCTGTTTGGATTTGAAACCTTTCCATTTTTTTCAAACGTTTCATTGAAGAAATTATGTATTTCCATTTATTTTTATCTCTTAATAAAATGAATTTCCCAGCAGTTGATAATTAAAAAGTGGAAGAGTGCATAAATGGAAAACATCAAATTGGAATGTGAAAAAAAGAGCAGCATTGCATGCAGTCAAAGAGAAAAGAAAAAGTGGAACTTGTTTGTATTTGCAAGGATGAACTACCAACAAATGCACTTGCGACATTAATACTCGATGTTGTTGCTTTTCGCATATTTGGCTTTTTTCCTTTTTTGTTTTTTTGCCCACAGCTGTTCACGGTACTGTTGTTCGACAACTTTTCTTCTTGAAAACTTGTTGCTGCTATTGTTGTTATGTCTGTGCCTATTGGCGGCATTTGAATGTTGTTTGACTATCTCTTAGTTGCCGCCATTAAAGAATGTGCAATGCGGGCCAAACTTGTTTCCCAAGCTACTTGCTTCGTATGAGGCACTCAGCAGTTTGGCTCAGTGCATCGTGCAACATTGCATAATCTAACTATGTATGTAGGTACGTATATATGTATTAATGCGAGTAAGTTTGCATTGGTGCACCAACTGGCAACATGTGACTAACTAACTGACGCCACAAGCAGCGAATTTCTTGCCACATAACTGTGACCGGTAACTGACGCTGGCAGTTTGGCGATTTAGTGTGGTGGTGCCGCATGGCTTGTGGCTGCTGGCTGCGAGCTAGTATGCTAACATTCCAAAGCATCTATAAACTTTGGCATTTCGGGTGCATCGTGTGCGAACGACCTACACAAGCCTAGGCATCGATAGATGGGAGTAGATAAGCCTTGTAGGAAAATTCATTGGCTGGCCTCCAAATTGGGTGCTACTGGGTGATTGAGCACAAGAAAATGTTAACACTGTGAAATAAATAAATGAGAATTAACAACTTTACTAATTTTTTATTTTGGAACTTAAGTGATTATTAACTTATCACAAATTATATACATATATAAAGGGCGTGTACACCCTTTTTGTGTGTTTGGCCGAGCTCCTCCTCCTATTTGTGGTGTGCGTCTTGATGTTGTTCCACAAATGGATGGACCTACAGTTTTAAGCCGACTCCGAACGGCAGATATTTTTATGAGGAGCTTTTTCATGGCAGAAATACATTCGGAGGGTTGCCATTGCCTGCCGTGGGGCGAACGCTATTAGCAAAATGTTTTTCTTAATTTACGTGTTTCACCGAGATTCAAACCTACGTTCTTTCTGTGAATTGCGAATGGTTAGACGATCAAAAACAAAAAAAAGTAATAATTTTAAAAATTAATTTGCAACAAAATTTGAAAATTAATTTAATATTTATATTTAATTTGCAACAAAAATAAGTATATTTATTGTAAATACTTCTATACATGTCACCACACCCGTTCTAACTCTGGCATGGCTTAACTTTTAAATGGTTCATAAGTTGTGGATTTCCCCCTTTAATATACATTTTATTTCCCTCGATTTTATTATTTTCTTTAGTTTTTTTTTCACACTGCAATATTTTCTTATAGCGAGACGGCCGCACGACAGCTTCTAACAAACACCATTTACAGTATGGAGACAGTATAATCCCTGTAGGGGTAAGTCTGCTAAGATTATAAGCGCCACCCTACTGCCCCGCTGCTGTTATTCTGACGGCGGCCATTTCCAAGATCCTAGCAGCTACGCTTCCACAATAGTTGGTTCTACGGCCAAATACTGTTAGTCCACTAACACTTCCGTAAAATTTTTGAAGAGTGTCAACATAATCTCGCTTTATTTTTTCCTAGATTATATCTACAGTACATTCACCTAAGTGACCAGACTGATACACATTTACGAATGCACTAGAAATACACCTAATTAGTTTTCTCAGTTTTTCCTACAGGTGAGGTTCATATGTATGTGCATGTATGTACAATAAGTGTAGATGCGAGTGTGATTTATGTTATGGCGACAGCGTCGCTATTCTTGCGAAATTGGCACCTTGATTAAGATTTTTAGAATGGCTGGCTTGTGGGTTTGGCATCTGACACTTGTTGGTTGTGCAGATAATTTTTTAAATTTCCAAAACTATTATTTGCTTATTCAAATGTTTTTATTAGATAATGCTCCAAGCGGCTAGCTCTAATACAATTGTCTATTCTTTTATTACTCCATTGCATTTTTCAATTTTTTCAAAAGACATTAAGCAATTTTTTATTATTGATGTCAAGTACAAATGCACCGTCGACAAAAACTCAAAGTTAACGCGAACAGTCATTAAATGAAGAAAAAATAGCCATCTAACTGTAAACAGCATAACTTCCGCTGACATTTGTATGTACATATGAATTTATGCATGCCTCAACTGTTAAGTGTTTGCAGTGATGTGTAAAAGTTGAAGTAGAAGAAAAATTCAAGTAGAAAAAACTTGAAATACCAACAGACCTCAAAGAAAGTATGCGCCTTCTGCTGACATTGGCCAAGGATTGCTGCGCAGCACATGTGCGAGATGAAAAGCATATTTGTTGTTGTGATTTTTTTCTCAATGCTCAACCGGAAACTTGGAAGATCGCATTGCTACACATGTATAATCAAATTCCAGCGAAGAAAAAATTAAAAAAAATCAAAAAAAATAGTAATAACAATGGCAATGGCAATACCGCCTGCAAATGCGTATGTTGTCCCCTCACATCACACTTGCCTACCATATCAATTGAGCGACGACATCCTGCAACAACACACTGCTTACTCCTCCACGCTGTTGACAAACACATACTTATGTACATGTGCAGTAGATAGTATAAGTATTGTATTTGCCCCTCCCTCTACTACAGTTTCACAATTGATTCTAAATGCTTGTCATGCTTGCAACAGCAACAGTTAGTACAGATACAGTGGCAAAAGGGTATGCTGGGTAGAGTATCGAACAACTACTTGCACAAGTGAGGAGTCGTGACGAGCATGCAGACAGCCAATCGACACATGTGTCGCCAAGATGGTGTGAAAAATATGACAAAATTGTGTGAATAGTTGCAGGTTTTCGGGGCCCCGTTTATTTCATTGTTTTTGTACAGCATTTCCCATTTTGTATGGGTCAGTAAAAATGTGAGATCAAAGTTTTTTCTAAGCCTATATATTACGAAAGAGTCTCAAGTGTTTTCTACTTGAACAACTACAAGAAACGGTTTTAAAAATACATAGATATGTATATATGTACGTTAAATCCTTTCTCCGCATGCGGTCTTCCGACACGAGGTGGTTTATATGCATTGGACATGTGTATAAAAAGTGATGTGATGTTGCCAATTTGAATAAGGCGAATTATTTGAGTTCTTCGGATACTTAGCGAGATGTAGGGTATTGTGATCGTAACTGAAAGCTTAGAAATCCAGGATTAATGAAATGTTCGAAAGGAAGGATTTTTTAATGCTATGCTAAACGTACCAAAAGCGGATATTCAAGGAAGAATATGTAAAATTTTGGGAAAAGAAAAAAAAAACGCGTACGTTACAGAAAAATTAAACCGTTTTTGTCATCAAACGAGCTTTAAAGACACGAGGAGACATCTGGAAGGGAAACATTTTGTTCAAGGGCGAAGGACGGTCGGGGAAGAGAGAAGCTATTTTGTCTCCCGTACTCGGCGACACGCTTTGCTCTTCTTATTCGTATTTCTTATCTTAAAGCAATTTTTGACAGTTGCTTCATTCGTTTTCTTCTTTTGTGGAAGAAAGTTCTAAGTTATGTGTTGGTTTTCAATCAAACGGAGGATAACAACGATGACAAACATCCGAACGCTGCTTGGGAAATGCACGATTATTTTTGCTAGTAAAGTAGGTATAATTTAAAATAGTTATGGGACATTTTTATGTTGATTTCTAATTTTTCCCTGCATTTTTAGATACTCAAGTTAATTTTAAGTTAATTATTTACATATGAAGTATTTTTAATTTAGTTTTTTGCATAAGTATAAGAATTTATAAATATATTTCAATAAAAAAAAAAACAAATTATTTATTATTTAACCAGTTTGCATTTTTCATTCATATATTTAAGAAACTGTTGTCGAACGCTCTCTGCTTTACATGTAAGCGCGTGCTAGAATACATCCGAACCAGACGATGCTAAAGTATTAAATGTCAAAATGTCGCGGAAACATTTTTGCCAGTGTGTACGCGAATGAAACATCAAAAGAGAATTTCCAGTGTCTCCTTTCCAGATGTCTCCTCGTGTAAATCGGGACAAACTGAGCTAAATTTCCAAGCTACAAGGCTGACAGTTCGATACCCAGAGGAGTACCATTGTTGTATATGTAGATCAAAACAAAAATACATCCTTCCATTTGCCAGAAAACCCCTCTTCCGTCGATACTGGGAAAATGTGCTATTAAATAAAAACCTATAATATTTTTGGATCTGACGGAAAACAATATGTTCGTCGACCCACAAGTATAGTATTTGACTCCAGATATACGAAGAAAACTGTAAAGCACGTTGGTAAATCAAAATGGTGAGGGGATGCTTGTCGGAGGAAGGAGTAGAGTATGAGAAATGTGTGCGGTGGACTGTATGAGAATATTGGATACGGTTATGTTTACCCATGCAAGAGAACAAATGCCTCTAAGGTGGGAGTTTATGCAGGAAAACGGTGACAAATACTCATTGAAATTAGCAAAGGAGTGAAGAAAAAGTGAATGTTTTAGAGTGACCGTCGAGGTCTTCTGACTTAAACCCAATTGTGACAGACCCTTTGGGCAGAACTGAGGGAGATAATCGGGCCTTTCAAAGACAAAAATAGGGAAGAAATGTGCAACCACATTTATCCCCGGATAAATGTGTAAAATTAGTAAATTCAATGTATCAAGGATGTGAGGAAGTCATAAAACAAGCAAGAGTTGATACGAAATACTAAATTAATTTCCATATGTTAGCATTTAGCACTATTTTAATACTAATTTTTTGTGATAAACGTTTCTTGAACTCTGGAACTAAAAAAGAGGTTTTTTATTTTCTTAATTTGCATTAATTGTTTGAATTTGTGCATAATTCTTACTACTAAGTTAACAAATATCAGTTTAAAACTAATATTGAGAGTTAAAATGTAAATTGTTGTTGTTGTTATGTATCAAAGAGAAATATATTGGTTCAGATAACGGCATTAAAGAAAATATCAGTTAGTAAAGGAGCAAATTAAGAAACGTGAAGAAGAGATATGAGAATATAAGTAGGGGTGGTAAGGAGAGAACGAGTAAGGAATTGTGTGTTGTTGGTAGTGAGAGCATGGGCATGTGACTATATGTAAATGTACATAATTTGAGGTTAGCTAGATCAGAGCCTTGCTGTTTTCTGATTTGCGTTTTTGCTGTGATTTTGACTATTTGAATCATTAAAGCAATTTTTTGTCTTGCCTTTAACCTTTGTCACATTTTAATTGCACTGCAAACACTTCAAATTGCAATATTTTATTTTAATCTCACTTTTTTATAACAATAATTGTAATAAAAATCAAATGCTTGACATTGAGTGCAGTGAGTGAGTAAGGTACTTGTCATTTTCTTGCTCTTTACACTTTGCTAATTGACTTTATTAATGGTAGATTAGCACGTGTGTGTATGTATGTACACATGCAAAAGCAGACATGAATTTTCTTGTACATGAAGGCGAATTCAAGGCGAAATCGTTTAAGTGCAATTTTACTTAATAGTTCATTTACATTTTTTTGTAAAAGTCTAAGCATCTGCATTTAATTTATGAACTACAAAAGGCCACAGAAGTGTTAGAAAAGCTGTAAGCAGAAATTAGCTGCGATTTATACCTTTGAGGGGTAATTTACAAGCATTGTTCGTGAAAATATAAAACAAAGTAAACTCTCTCTTAATTTATGTGAGCGCTCGTTTGAGAACTCGGGTAAGTACTTGGCCGTACTGCCAATCTCTGAGCTGATGAACAGCTGATAGACGAAATAGCTGGTACCAGAAATAATGCCCCAAAAGTAGCTGGCGAAAACAGATTTTATGTTAATGCCGCGATATACATATTTTGCAAGAATTTATATTCAAATAAAAGAAAAAATAACAAAAATAAAGAAGGCAAATATTAAAGTTAGTGCGAGGTTGATGTTTTAAGCTAATAAATTATATTGGAATTCTGTTTTTTAGCTCGAGTTTGAGAATTCATCGGGAGGCAATGAGATTTCAACATGCCAAGTCAGGAGAAGCAGATAATTGAATTGTGATCTCTTTAATTTTTGATATTTTACAAAATTCTGTTCTTTTCTAAGCTATAAAAAATGAAAAGTTAACTTTGTTAGTTTTTGTCTTTCCAGGTCTGATAATTTCATTTAAATCGCAAGAATGATAGAAAGAAGATTGCGCCCATCAGAGAGTGTGTGACGTCACATTTTTCCGAGTTGTGCAGTATTGCCAACCATTTGCTCTTCGCAATAAATTTAGTGCCTTTTTATACCAAAAATGCGAAAATTTTGAAGTTTCGTGTTTGTTTCTTTTTTTTAATTTAAAGCTACCGAGACTTTAAGTTAAAAAAAAAACTGTATTATTATATAAAAGAAGGTTAAAAAAGGTCACTTTGAGAAGATTTTAGTGTTAATGAAAATTAGTTGGTTCCTATAAAATTTGATATTTTGAAAGTGTGAATTAAATTTTTTGCTCCTTTTAAGGGTATGCAGGAATATTAAATGTCCCTCTCTCAACTCTTCTTAAAATTGAAAACCTTTTTACACATTTTAAAAGGCGTTTGAATTTACCGAATGCGGATTAAAACCATAGCGGTGTAATCGTTTCTTCCGGCCATCAATGGTTAGTGAGGTGTATTCATTGTAAAAATAAGCCACAAAATACCAGAAAATACTAAAGAAACCATACTGACATTTTTAAAAAAAAAGTACCTTATCTAGTTACATAACCTCAAATATAGCAAATAAGTCGTTCGCTTAACAAAAAAAAAAAACGCATAAATTAAATTGTACATAAGCATAACACATTTATTTAAAAAAAAAAACGCACATTCTAAAGACAATTTTTTACGCATACAAAGTTCTTTAAGTGATTCATAAAAGTTTGGTGTTTTATTTTCTTTAAATGGGTATTTTAGTGCGTTTTTATATCCAAAGCTAGGCAACACTGCAGTAGCGAGAGAGATTTGACTGCCGAAAGCAGAAGAACACTAACAACACCTGCAATCGCGGGGAATGCTACCAGATGTTAAAAAAAGTAAAGCTAAATAAAACTGAGTAAATTATTTAACTAATTACATATTAAAAAATGTAATTTTACAAAATTATAAACATTACATTTTAATTAGAACAGGCTAGAAAAATGTCATGAAGAAAGAACTAAAACTCCGAGACTAAATAACAAAAAACAAATGCTAAATCAAGTTACGAAAATGGTAATCTGACCATACTGGAGCTAAAATCACGTAACTCGTTGTCAAATTCGCTGAGAGCAAAGTAACGGGACCACGATAGGCGCCATCTCATTATTCCTTCCATCATGGGCTGTCATCTAACACCTGATTGGTCGAGTGTGTGCATGCGTGTGAAATGAGCGAGCACAATTCTCCTACCGAATCCCCTATGACATGGCAACTGAAGTTACTCTCACTTGCAAACTACTGCCTCGGGTTATTGGTGCAGCGAAAGCAGTTCATTTTACATACCGACGTATATTTGAAGGTGAAACTAAAAACAAATTTACTAAAATTCATAGAGTTTTTTACCTTTTATAGCTAAATAAATATCTTAACTTATTTCCGCGCTTCACAAGCCTTTATTTGTGTTTTGAACAAATTCTTTTAAATTAAAACCAAACATTTCTTGTACAAATATTTAATGTGCAAAAGATATTAGCTACCTACAGTAGTTAAAAAATGATAAATTAAAAAAAAAAACCAACTCTGCTGGCTTTATTTACACTAATATTTGGTTTGTTTGTTTGACTTTAGATTTGGAATTTGTGCATGTGGAATTTTCACGTCTTCAAGAACTTGACTGTGCGTCCGGCATCGGCAATAACGAATTTCATTGCTCTTTTTGTTTAGATAAAATGCATTTATGTATTTGGTTGTTTATTTTTTCGAGCCTATGGACACCAATGCATCTTTAATATAAACCGATTTATTTATAACTCAATGCAAATACAAATTGAAGAGTGATAAAGTAAAAACAAAAAAAAAAAATTTAAAAATAAAACACGTGGGTCACCTATTTCACGGTTGGAAAATATTGTAAACTATTTGATTTGTACACAAATGTATGTGTGTACGATATACGATATGCTAAGCTATGTCCATATGCGCAACTACTTGAATAGATATTTGTTTGTGGAATGCATTTTTTACGCTTTTTTTGTGAACGGTAGCACCAAATCCAATTAGCCAACGCACTTGTTGTTGTGATTGATAAGATTTGTACAAAGCTAAATCGATTTTGCTTCATAACTGACATTGCAAGATTTATTAAATTTATTGAAATGTATTTATGGAGGGTAACTTTTTTCGTAACATATTGCGTATGTTATATTATGACATCGAAAAAAGATTAGTGCGACTGATTTGCTTATGACAGATTTCCTTTTTTTTATTAATAATTAATAAATAAATTAATTTTAGTTTTAGTAAATAACGGCAAAGATGTTAACCACGGCCTAAACTATTCAGATGCCAGATACAACCATACAGTACTGCTGCATCACTCGGGTGCCATAATCGCTTCGGTTGACATTTTCGTGTGAGACTCAGTTTTTATCACCAACTCACTAATTTATCACGCTTCAAAAAAGTGTCGACTGCTTTGCGTTGAAAAAGAGTATCACAAGTATTGACCCGTTTTGTTAAATGAGTCTTCTTCTTTTCATGTTAAATCGAATAAACATTTCACTTCATCTGGTTATTGCTAAGAGCGGAGCAGAAATTCTCCAAGTACTAAAAGAGAATATTGTGAGTTTTCTACGCACGCTTAATACTCCTTTTGTGTATTTCTGTCCGATCCGAAAATTTTATTATCAAATATTTTTATTACTAGGAAAGAAGCGAATGGAAGCGAGTATCAAATTCAAGTGTTATTGATACTCAACCTTAACCTTTGTGCATTGGAATCAAATGGAAATACGTAAGGGAGTAAAAAATTTGCAAGTACCCCTCCTCAAAATTAAATACGAATGGATTATTGTAAATGTCTCCTCCGCTGTGGTCAATTGCATTTCTAACTAAATTACATATGCATATGCTTTCGTTTACTACAGATTCGTGAAAAATATAATACACAGATATGCACACATATACATACTTATGTATGGTGCTTTCATCTTTCGGGTGTTTGACCGAACTCCTCCCCTATTTTTGGTGTGAGTCTTGATGTTGTTGCACAAATGGAGGAACCTACAGTTTTAAGCCGACTCCGAACTGTAGATATTTTTTATCAGCAGCAGAAGAGTGTACTATACTCGGAGGTTTGCCTGGCGAGGGGCGACCGTTATTAGAAAAAACTTATACACAGATATTTTAGCATTTTTTCATTAAGAATATATTATATGTATGCAAAAGTAGGCCATTTTTACCACCCTCGCCCATCTTCATATTTTACTAATATCTACTCACACTGAAATACATACACATATGCACAAATATTTATGCGTGTCTAGATACTATACAAGTCTCCTCATTCCCCTATTCACATTTATTAATTAGGCCATACGAAATGCCGTTGTTTACCTTAGCTTATCTGCGGCGTTATTATGCTTTTGCCGGTCAAAATGAAATAAAATAAATACGAGCATACATATGTATATGTGTATGTATGTGTATATATATATGTATGGATAGGTGCATGTGTTTGTGTGAATATATTTTATCGTTAATTGACAGCTGCCCTCAATTTGCATAGTAGCTGGGTAATTTGAAACTTAGTCGGATATCAACAGCTGTTTTGCCATTGGTATTAGTGTCGTCGCCGAATTCCAAAAGTGAATTTAGTGAAAAAAAACGGCCCATGTGAAATGCCCTAAAACAATTCACATCCGGTTTTTTGCATTTCATTATTATTTTTATTTCATTATGCAATATGTATGCACCTTTTAATTAGGCGTTTAATAGGTGCTGGATTAATTTTTCGAGATTTCGATAACATAATTTGTTTTTTTTTTTCGGTGTTTGATTTTGAAATTTTCGCTTTATAATAAGTTCGCATAACCTTTTTTTTCTGTTCTATTTCCGTATTTTTACTCATTAAAATTTTTATGTTGGATTTGATTTATTTTTTTCTGTTTTTTGCTTAATTTATTTTGTTTGAAAAATAATTTGCATTTTTTACATATTTTGTATTTAAATGAGTTTTTACTTGAATTTTCATTTAGTTTTAATTTTTACTATAATAATATCAGGTTTTGCTTTAATTTTATATTTTAAAATAGGTTTTTGTTTTAGTTTATTTTTTTATTTTAGTATTTTTAGTTTTGCTTTAATTTTTGTATAAATTTTTTGTGGTGCAGGTGCTGGGCAGGTAGGTAGGTTGGGTGGTTGTCGTTAAGACACACTTAGACCTTTCGCAGGTCCATTGTGATACCACTGGAGCTTATCCTTACCCTACGTGTTCCTTTTCAAACCATCCGGTAACTTTAATAAACGAGCAGAGCTTCGTTAGTTTTAGATGGGCTATGTCCGCTACATGGGTTAGAAATGCTGTATCAAGAGTGCGCAGCCTTCTCATAGCTAGGCTTCCACACTCACATAAAAGGTGTCTGACTGTTTCCTCTTCTTCTGTATTAAGACAGCTTCTACAGAAATCGATGTACGGGAGTCCTAACCTCCCAGCGTGGCTGCCTATTAAACAATGACCAGTTAATACACCTATCATTTTTCTTATAGCTTCTCTGTTAAATCTTAGCAAGATCTTCGATCGACCGCTGTTCCAGTTCGGCCATGTCTGTCTGCTTAGTTCGCATGTTGTGAGGTTTTGCCAGCTTATATTTACCTTTTTGATGGTTCCCCGTCTATAAGTAATTTACAAGTGGCTATAGGCATGGGTATCAGCGCCTTATCCGGTTGGAGATCGAGCGTTGTACCGGTTCGAGCAAGTTCATCCGCCTTGAAGTTTAAAACATTCTAAAACTGTTTTTGACGAGTGTGTTTTAGATTCAAGCGCTTTTATTGCCGCTTGACTGTCCGAGTAAATGAAGACTTAATTTGTGGATAATACTCTCGTTTTTATTACCGTAAGTCCCTCTCTTTTGGCAGTGACTTCCGCCTGAAATACTCTGCAATGATTAGGTTGGCGAAATGATTGGCATACTCCGAGTTTATCGGAGTAAACCCCTCCACCTAATTTGTTGCCTAGTTTTGAGCCATCTGTGTAGATGTTTATATCAGTTTTCTTAACAATAAGCCCGTTATCCCATTCCTCTTTGGAAGGAAATACTGTGACAAAGGATTTATTTAAGTTGATATCCCTGGTCTTACAAAAATCCGTTGTGCCGGGAATGCTGGGGAATTTTTCTAAAATTGAAGAGGGTTTGATGCAGGAGCTAAATTTTTTTAATTTTATTTCTAGTTATGTACAAATTTGCATTTTTTTTATTTATATTTAAAATGAAGGACTTCTTTTATTTTAATTATTTATTAATTTTCATTTTAATTAAAAAGGTTTTTTTGGGTTTAATATTTTCATTTGTTTTATAGATTTTTCTTCTTCTCTTCTTAATTGGCGCGATAACCGCTTACGCGATTTTGGCCGAGCTTAACAAAGCGCGCCAGTCGTTTCTTTCTCGTGCTAACCGGCGCCAGTTGGACACACCAAGTGAAGCCAAGTCCTTCTCCACCTGATCTTTCCAACGCAGAGGAGGCCTTCCTCTTCCTCTGCTACCACCAGCTGGTACCGCATCGAATACTTTCAAAGCCGGAGCGTTTGTATCCATTCGGACGACATGACCCAGCCAACGAAGCCGCTGGATCTTTATTCGCTGCGCTATGTCTATGTCGCCGTAAAGCTCATACAGCTCATCGTTCCATCGCCTGCGATATTCGCCGTTGCCAACGTGCAAAGGTCCAAAAATCTTACGCAGAATCTTTCTCTCGAACACTCCAAGCGTCGCTTCATCGGATGTTGTCATCGTCCACGCTTCTGCGCCATACGTTAGGACGGGCATGATGAGAGTCTTGTAGAGTGTTAGTTTTGTTCGTCGAGAGAGGACTTTACTGCTCAGTTGCCTACTTAGTCCAAAGTAGCACTTGTTGGCAAGAGAGATTCTACGTTGGATTTATAGATTTTTAGTTGTGTTTTAATTTTTGTCTTTAATTTTTGTAAAAATTTTTTTGTGGTGCAATGAAAATTTTTTTTGATTGATTTCTAGTTCTGTTTGAATTTGTATTTTTTTAAATTTATACTTAAAATTAAGTATTTTATTTTTTTATTTTAATTTAATTAAGGAGTTTTTTTTAATTTTAACTACTTTTTTTGTTTTATTAAGTTTTATTTTAATTAAGAAGTGTTTTCTGTTTAAATTTTTACTTTTATTTTAAATTTAATTAATTTCTTTTTTACTTTAGTGTCTTAATTTTTATTGTTTTTGTTTTTCCTTTAATTTATATTTTCGCTGTATTCGCTTTTTTTGTTTATCTTTTTATTTTAGTGTTTGTTTTATTGATTTTTAGTTGTGTTTAATTTTTGCCTTTCATTTTTGAAAAAAATTTTTGAGGTGCAATTAAACATTTTTTTTATTGACTTCTATTTCTGTTCGAATTTTTTTATTTTTGTTTATGGATTTTTAGTTTTGCTTTAATTTATGTGTAAATTGGTGAATTGTTTTTTATTGAATTTATGTTCAAAGTTCCATTTTAAATTTGGATCTAAAATTAAGGCGTTTTTATTTCTGTTTAATTTTTTTATTTTGTATTTATTTTAGTTTTTACTTTAATTAGGATTTTTCGTGCTTTATTATCATAATTTTTATTGTTTTTTTTTGTATTTTTATTTTTTGTATTTGTAATTTAGCTGTTATCATTTTAAGTTTTGCTTGAATTTTTTGTTCTATTAAAATTTTTTTTATTTTCGCTTTTTTTGTTCAAGTTTTTGTATTTTAGTATTTGTTTTATTGATTTTTAGTTTTGTTTTAATTTTTGTACAGGTTGTGGTGCAATTGCAAAATTTTTTTACGGATTTCTATTTATGTTCGAATAGGGATTTTTTTTATTTGGATTGAAAGTTTTGCCTTAATTTTTTTTATTTTTGTCTTTATTTGAATTTTTATTTTAAGTAAGCAGTTTTGCCGTTTTAACTTTTATTTTGATTTTTATTTTAATTCATGTCTTATTATTGAAGTGTCATACTTTTTTTTTGTTTTTCTTTTAAGTTTTATTTTGGCTTTATTTTTTGTAAATGCAGTAATTTTAACTGTACTCATTTGAAATTTTCTTTTAATTTTTACTTCTATTTTAATTTTCGTTTTTATTCTCATAATCTTCAATGTGCTTCACACATTTTGTTTGTTTCAAATGTTTTCATTTTTTTGCTTACATTTTTGCTTAAATGTTAATTTTTTTATTTTGTAAAAAAGTTAGTCAACAACAAAATAGGATGATTAATTTTGCACCACATTGAATAGTATACGACAGACATACATTCTACCTGTTCTAATTTCAATTTAATTTTACATTGAATAAAAATGTCACTTAAGCATGACTATTCTTATTGAACTCAAATTGCATTAAATTATCCCCGCTTAGGTGATGTGTAGCTTTGTGACCTTTTTGCACCCACCAAAGTCCAAAAACCGCTAGCTTTGTGAGTCAACGCGTTTGAATGCGGTGAAATTTTTATTTTGCTTTTGTAATGGTACACTTCATTTCATAAATATGCGAACGTTTTCTGGCAACTCATGCACAACAATACCGCAATGAGATAGACATACACGTACACACATACATACATACATGGAAACAGAGAAACTGACACAATCAATGCCGCGGATTTACAGCAATCACAATGAGAAGCTGGTGGAACTAATTGGCGACCGTTGAGCATGCAGCTCATTTCATTCTTAAAACCAACAAAAAAGAAAAAAAAAAAAATAAACGAAATTGAATGCATTCTTGGCACCATCTCCTGGGTTCCCATCTCAACCCATTGATGGAATGCATGAGAATTGGACGCTCGAATTCTTGACCTGCTACGTAACATTCTTTTAAGCCAACAGGCATTGAACCACATACATACGTTTTAGCTAGCATGAACCTCACTTATTTTATTTTCAAATATTTTTTCTAAGTACTGTAATTCGCTTATTACTTACAATTTGCTCTAGTTCCGTGATGGGCAAATTATGTTTGTTGTTGTTGCCATTGCAATTACTATTGTTATTGGCACTGTTGTTGCCCATGGTCGTGGGTGATGGAGAAGTGTTTGTCGTTGAAGTGGAATGTGAAGATGACACTGTCGACGAGGAGGAGCGCGATGTTGAACAGTTGTTGCTGGTTTTGGTTTTATTCCTTGGCGGAGTGGGTGGTGGCACAGGACTAGTGGCGTTCAAATTGGTGCAATCTTTTGAGTTGCGATTTGGCGAGAGGCGTGAAGGAAAACTTAGGGTTTTCGTCCACTGCGCCAGACTGCGTACCATTTTAGAGAGGCGATAAAAATTTGGTAGAGTTTCAATTAAGTTTGTTTTGCTGATTTTATAGAGTAAATTTACTTGACTTTTTTCGAATAAATATATGTAAATATATTTTTTTTTCGGCGTAAACAAATGTTTCACTAAGTTTTGGAAAAAGTACACAGAATTTTCGGTATTATTTTATATAATTTTTACTCTAGTCGCTTGAGAGTTATTACACATATTTCGCACCCACACACAAGTGCAAATTTTGGTCAGCTCTTTTATCGAACATACAACTATTCTTATTTTTGTAATATAATTTTGGTCAATTTGAAATATAATATTTTTCACATACACGTTAAGTCAATTTCATGTTTGCACGAAATCACACTCTAACATTTTGGCATCCGCACCAATTTTTCATACCAACCGAACAAGTTGCTTTTTAAAAACGGAATGAAGTGAAGAATTGCAGCAAAACTCCAAGCAGGCCATCAACAGACAACTGTAGCTTTGAAGTATGGCAGATGGTTGAAAAACAGTAGGCAGTGAGCAAAGAGTGCGACGATTTGCCAACAACAATACCAGCAAAAGCGACAGCAGCGTCTATTAACAGTGGTGCAGTAACAGTAGCAGAGAGTGAAGAACCACACAGCAACACATGGCATTGGCCCTCCTCTCATGCTAATGTTTATTGCTCTCCTATGTATTTATAGTTAACATATAATTCAGTCTGCTCGGGTTTGTCATTTGCGTGAGGGTGAATGAGTGCACTATATGTGTAGTGAAGCTTTGCATTGCGCGTGATCACATGCCATTCAACTTTTGTTAATCAACGGTGGTTTGTTTATTGTTTGTTGCTTGTTGGCAGAGAGAAAATGTGTGAAAAATGTTGTTTCTCAAGTCGTTCGATCGATTGATCAGCTGTGTCTTGGTCAATTGGAGACACTGGCTAAAAAATGTTGACTTCCAATCGTGGTTGGAAATTCTTTTTCGCAGCTGTTTTGTTGACTACTAATTTTGTGAGTGTTTGACCGGCTTTTTATTTGTTCTTTCAGCTTTTCAACTGGGGGATCTCAGTTGTATTGGAACATAATGGCTTCAATATTTGATCATTGAGTATATTAAAAATATGATTATAGAGTATAATTTAATTCACACATTTTCGTGACATACGCGTGCTTGCATACATATGTATGTATGTAGATTTAATATCATATTAAAAGGCTTTTTGTTAAGGAATGAAATATTGAATTTGGTGGGCTGGAGGTGCTCAGCTGACTTCAATTTTCAAGAATTGATTCTTTTTTCGCTTACCTACTTTCATTCTAGAATGTATTTGATTGCTTTCTGTTATTTCTCAACACTTACGTATGTGTAAATATTAAATCCTCTTCATAATTCCTTAGCCCAAACTCGATTGAACGAATTTTACCATCCAACTGTTTTTTCCATCTGCTTTTAAGGCGTTGATAAAATCTTAACAAAGACCTTAAGTGTTGGAAACATTGAGATGGTGTCTATTAATGTCTCCTCGTGTGGCTTGCATTAGACGGTGGCATTCTATGCCTACTACTTTGGTCTTGTCAATAACAAACAAATCTGATACTGGAATACTACTGGACTAGCTGTTAATGCACATAAGATCTCTTTTCCATGTTTATTACGAGGACTACCTTTTATATTTAGCGCCTCTGCAACAGTACCTGTGATGATCTCTAATTCGATATTTTTATCAAACCGTTGGGTATTTTTAGCATAAAATTACACATAATGTTTTCACTCACGAGCTTTATTTGTTCCTTTTTCAATAGGTGAAAAAATTTATATCGCTCGGAAGGAGGGAATTAACTTGTCAAATTTTTTATGCGACGGATCATCGATTTTCGATGTAGATTATCGGGACACGAGTGCGTTGACCAACTTAGTTCAACTTGTGGCGTTGAAGCAACACTTTCTCTTCTTCTTGATTGGCGCGACAACCGCTTAGGTGATTTTGGTCGAGTTTAACAAAGCATGCCAGTCGCGTCAGGATGATTCCATATGTAGAAGTCAACGCAAGTGTATCGCCATTCACTTGGGAGTGGCCAGGACGATTATTCTGCATAGGTTTCAAGCAGCTCACAATTTTCGGACTTCGCTCAAATATCCTCTGTGTAGCTGCCGAACAACCGTTGGAGAGCGGAAGTAATTTAGCTGCGGCGGAAATTTGTAGCACGTCTATGACATCGTAACAGATGACGAAGAGTTCCAATACGAGCTTAATCGAAAAAAAACATGTTTGCGAGAGGAGCACCTTACGGCAAATGATGGTCTGTTTTTTTCGGGAAATTTCTTCATGTCGCAACTGGTTATGCCGTCCGTTCCCACGACAGTCGGTTCTTCGTAACTGGAACGACCCGGATTTATTTCCGGCCAAGGACTGTCCCCATATATGTATGGAGAATGTTTATGCTGTTACAACAACAACAACATGTCGCAACTGTGCCATTAAAGAAACTAAAAATAGTCAATTCTGAGTGGTACACAGCCGTTTTTGCCGGAAGTTTTCGGAGAATGAGCCAAACCAACCACTGAAGAAGAGTCATTCTTCACAAAGATAATGCGATCTCTCACGTATCGGCTTTTTGGTTCATCCGCCTTATAGCCTAGATTTAGCTCCTAATTTCTTTTTGTTTTCGAACAACAAAAATAAAATGCGAGATCAACTTTTTTCAATGCTTGAAGAAGGTGTTGAAGTCTTTAAATGGCTCGTTTTGAAGGTATCCACTTCTGAGTAGCGAAAGTTCGTTGAATATTGGTTTAAGCGAATGCAGAGGTGTTCGGGCTTCCAAGATGTAATGTAATATTTTGAAAAATCAATAATCAAGAAAACCAACTTGCACACATAACTCGGTGGCCACGTATTATTGCAATGTTGAATGTTGTGGGATCCTTCTCAATGTAATTTTATGTAAGGAGGTTATCAAACTGCTTTTGCAGTTTTGGATTTCTCCTACTCCACTGGAAATGTCTAAAGTAAAAGCCAAATATCTTAACCGTTGAAACGCGGGGAATGAGCTGAACCTACTGGCTATAGATTTCGTACACCTTACGGATAATAACCGATTATCACGAGCTTTTGATTTCAGTCAAATTGGAATGGTCCTCGTGCCTAACATTGGTTGTTGTTGCAGCAGAAAACATTTCCCATACATGTACGGGGAATGCTGCTGGACTAAATCCGGGTCGCTCCAGTAAAGTAGAACGAACATTGGTCGTTTGGTAGTTTATTATCTTACAGGTATATTACATAGATATCTGGACAACAGCAAACCTCGGAACCATTCAAAAGATAATTTTTGTACCGATATTTCAACTCTGAAAGAAAAGTTTCAGTGAGAAGTAGTCTGTTTGTAACGGTTTTACAGCCGAAAATCTACCAACTCTGCTCACAGAAGTGACTTTCAGATTTATATTGCGACGATTAATGAAGCAGCGCACTAGCCCTTCAGCAATGCGATTTCAAGTAAACAAGTAAATATATACATATGTGTGTATGGATGTGTAAAAATAGGAAGTGCAACTATCAAAGTCTTATAATTTCCCCAGTCTTCTCTTTGTTAATTACCGCACTTATTCTGCAATAGGAGAAATATCGAATTATTGTTCCAATAATAAAGCTCTCTCTTTACGCTCAAAGAGTCGTAAAGGCAGTCCGAAACCATAATACATTTCGATGCAATGCAAATAACCGTTCGCTCAAGAGAAGGATTCTACGCAGATTAATGGCTTCTTGCTAGTTGGTTTCAGTATTTCTCTGAGCTTGAAAGAAAAAGTGGAGAAGAGTTTGACTGAACGTGGTTTTCTAATTGGCGTTAAATTGCGTGTGAAAAAAGTAGACTAACATTTGTTCCTTTGTTTCCTTCGTTAATTCCAGTCCATTCGATGATGGCGCTCATCGCTCATCCAGAAAACGACAATGCATTGTTTTAGCTTTCTACCAAAATTACGTTGCCCTCATTTAATTAAATTAACATAAACCCCAATTCTAATTTTCGCTTTAATTGAGAGCTTAATTAAAAATTTGGCTATCACCAGCTGCTGAAGCATAACATACAGCTTTGCTTCCTTATATCATTTGCGCTCATTTGCAGTGAGTGCTCCAATTGCCAAGCGAGTCACTAAACCCAATTATATTTTTGAAAGTAATACTTTTTCTTTTATGCTTATGATTGGATGTATGCAAATATGTGTGCCTTTAAAAGTAAATGAAAGTAAAGCCAAATAAATAAAAATAAAATAATTAAGTATCAGTCTCAGATTGGCTTAAATGTCTGTTGGCTTTTGAGAGGGTCGCACTTCCGTTCAACATTCCACGAAATTTTATTTTGCAGCGTTTCATTTATTTTTCTTTTTTTGTTTTTGATTTTTTTTTCTGCGTACGAACGGCCTAAATAGCCGCCACGATCAACCCAGCTCGATCTCAACGGCCGACCAGCAGCTGTTTACCACATTGAGATGTTCTCTTTACACTGCTCTGGTGTGGTGCTGAAAGTCGAAATCGAAAAATTCGAGATAGGCAGGCAACAAAAACAACAGCTCAATAAATAACGCCTTAAAAGTTTGAAAAAAGTAGATGCCAGAATAAAAACAAAACAAGTACCAGCAAGCAACAACTACATACATACATACATACTTGGCAAACATCTTGCCATGCTAACCCGGCTAAAACACGCCGAAAAAACCTGGTCTCAACGGCCTTGCCAAGGTTGAGTGCACAAGCAAAGGCAAAGAAGAAAGGAAAGATGTTTATGAGCGAATGCCACAAAACTCCACACATTGCCAGTAGAAGCCGGCGTGTAAGAGTGCGAGTATGTGAAACGGGCTCATTTGGAGTGTAAGAAAAGCAACAACAACGTCAACTCGTATAAGTACATAAATAACAAGAATATCCAGCAGTTGCTTGGTGACTTTTCTTTACGCAAACTCAGCTGCTGCTACGAAATTTGAACGCTCTGTGACTGTTTGATTGTTATTACTCTATACTCGACTTACTGCTGTTGTTTGTTTTGTTGTCACTGTTGTTGTGATAGCTTTTACCGGGTTTTCATGTGAATGCTATGATGCTTGTTCTTGTTGTTATTGAAATTATAGTATTGTTGGATTTGTTGTTGCGCTGCGGTACGTGTTTGGCATGTCGAGTGCTGCCAATTATGGCAGCTACGGTGGCGGCGGCGGCACAAACAACAGCAGCAACAATAACAACGCTTACGCCAACATCACGATCATTAACAAGAAATTCATGGTTTAAATAATTAAAAGCGGCTTACATTGGACGAAGCGAATGAATGTGTTTCTTCTGTGCACACACACATACACATACCCAAGTACATATATATTACATATTTAATATTATTATATGTTTGCTTGTAATTTAGGGGAATTGTAATTAATTCTCCAAAATGAGATCATTAGCGGAAGTTTCTTTGCCAGCTCGGGAGTTGTTTTAATACAAAAATTCGAATAAAATTAAATGAAGCAGGGAAATGAGGGGATCAATATTGCAGCAATACAATAGTGCAGCACCGTGTACGATGGAATAGTCTTGTCGAGGCCCTATGCTCGCGAGAGGAGTGAACAAGGAAAAAAAGATTAAAGCGAATGCGCTTTTAAATATGCAACAATTTAATATTTCAAAAATTTTC
Organism: Anastrepha ludens; assembly: GCF_028408465.1. Taxonomy (NCBI): domain Eukaryota; kingdom Metazoa; phylum Arthropoda; class Insecta; order Diptera; family Tephritidae; genus Anastrepha; species Anastrepha ludens. The sequence goes on from NC_071501.1 coordinate 116,297,111, forward strand.
AATTTGTTGAAATGAATTAAATTTTTTTTTGTAAAAGCGAATATTTGGCATTAAAAATATAAATTGCTGCGACTGTTAGAAAATTAAAATTGAAATAAAGGGTGGTTAAATTTCAAGGGCCGATGTTGAATGTGATCCTCACCTAAACGTCTAGTTTTTTTCTGTATTTCATTTGACATTTTTCAATTTCAGACTAACTCAATTTGAACCATGGAGAGATACACAATCGAGCAACGCGTTAAAGTTATTCAGGCTTATTATGAAAACGGGAGTTCAAATCAAAATGCATATCGTGCACTTCGTGGCCTCACATTTTCACCTCAGTGGATTCGTCAATAAGCAGAATTGCCGCATTTAGGCGAATGATAATCCAAGAGTGATTGCCGAAAAACCAATGCCCGCACAAAGAGTGACTGTTTGGTGCGGTTTATGGGCCGGCGGCATCATTGGCCGTATTTTTTCCAAAATCAGGCCGGTCAGGCAGTTACTGTGAATAGTGTTCGCTATCGTGAAATGAACGAACTTTTTATGGCCCGAATTGGAAGATATGGATGTGGAGGATATGTGGTTTCAACAGGACGGTGCCACTTGTCACCCAGTTAACGAAACAATGGCTCTTTTGCGCGAAAAATCTGATGGCCGAATAATCTCACGTCGCGGCGATGTCAATTGGCCGCCAAGATCATGTGATTTGACACCGTTGGACTTCTTTTTTTGGAGTTATTTGAAAGAAAAGGTGTACGTCGATAAGCCAGCAACAATTCAAGAGCTAAAGGATGAGATAATTCGGCACATTAACGGCATAGACCCTCAATTATGCCTCAGCGTCATCGAAAATTTGGACCATCGGATTGAGGTGTGCCGCCGAAGCCGCGGCGGCTATTTGGTCGAGCCATACCAATATTATCATAATAAAGAGAAATGGCAATAATTTCCTAAAAAAATTGTATTTTATTCAAAATCAACACCGGCCCTTAAAACTTAACCACCCTTTAGAAAAATAATGCGATTAAGCATTTGCAACTGCGTTGTCTTTGACCAATAAACTGTTTTTGAAAAGTGCATAAGTACACAAACACTGCTGTATCGTGCAAGGAAGGCATCATTGGTCCAACACTCATTGAAATACGAATGGCTTCGAAGTTGAAGGGGTTGGACAAATATTTCGTTATATCTATGGTTTAGTTATATTTATAGAGTAACAAAATTTACATGCAACGAAAGATGCAAAAATTATATTAATAAAAAAGTGTTGCCAGTATATAGTTTAGTTTCTCGTATTTTCTGGTTTTTATTTTTCGATCAAGTAATAAAGAAGACATACATAAACAGCAGGGGTTAAAGCCATTAGATTCTTGCGCAGGGCGGTGGTTAGTTGCTATTGACGAAGTTTTGATAATGCTAAATAAGGGTGGAGTTAAGGTAGCAGCATACGCTGAGATTGTGGAAAGGTCACAGTCGCTGGGCTGCCAGGTGCGGAACCAGAGTCAACTCTAACAAAACTGAGCTGGTGCGATTAACTAGAAAGTACAAACCTCCACACTTTAAACTTTCCAAATTAAACAACCACATTCTCCCGCTTTGATCGGAAGTTAGGTATCTTAGGTACCTCTAGTTTGAGGCTCGTGCCAGGGCAATCTTTCCAAGTAGGCAGGACTGGAATGAGGGAAAAATCTGCGCCGAAGCTGGGAACCTTGTCTTCACTGTCGGTTCCCAGATGGAATCGGTAGTCGGAGTAGGGGTTTTCTCTAAATCAGTCAATTTATTTATTTCCTTAAAACTGCCGAATACTCTTAGTGTTTTTCAGGCAGAAGTTTTCGCAACTCTGTAGGAATGCAAAATGCTTAAGGAACGTGGGAGTGAAGGAGATATTAACTTTTTTCCGATAGTCAAGACTCTGACAACGCTGGTGCAGATACAAACGAGTCAGCTCCTGTAAAGAGGAGATCAAATCTCTTGGGTGTGCAGGTGAAATTTATTTGATCTGGGTTCCAGGACATAGGAACATAGAGGGAAATGAAATTGCTGATGAGCTTGCGAGGAAGGGGTCTGAATTAGTATTAGGGGGGTTAAAAAGAAATTGCACAACTTTTTTCTCAGGAAAGCGGTGAAAGGATGGAGCTTCATTCCTTCATGTCCCCGTTTGAATCAGAAATTCATGGGGACTCCACGCCATTCAATTTCTTAAGTCGTCATTGGACGATCGGCACATGGAGACAAAAGCTGGGTTTACCATTTAACCCCCATTGCAGATGCTGTTGGCACCATTCAGGGAAGGAAACTGTTGGGACTTTCTCTCTAAATGTCCGGGATTGGCAGCTAGATAATTAAGCCCACTAGGTGATCGATAAATATATCTGCCGTTCGGAGTCGGGTTAAAACTGTAGATCCTTCTATTTGTGGAACAACATCAAGACGCACACCACAAATATGAGGAGGAGCTCGGCCAAATACCCGAAACGGGTGTACGCGCCAATTATATATATATATTTTTATATATATAGGTGATCGTTTCTTCGACAGCCTGTTGCAGTGCGCCAACCTAAATCCCCCAAGTCCTGTCCATTACATCAACAGCTCTGGCTGTCTGTAGATATCTGCTTATTGGAGGTCTCATAATGGTATAAAAACGTCGCTTTAGTGCTACTTGGGGAGTGCCAGAGTGCTCGGAATTTCCGAAAAAATTTAAAGTATACAATTTTATGCCTCAATTAATTTTAAAATAGCAAAGCGCAAGTTTCAAGTAGCTCAAAAATTACACTGCTCTTTGAGAATCTTTTTCGGTCGCGGTCTTGTGCATTTTCTCCATTTAATGTCTAGATACTCAACATTTTTTTATATGGAATAAAATACCCAACTCTGACACCAGAAAAAATTGTTAAAAATCAATCACTTGACACTTTTCCTTTATTATACCAAGTAAAAAGAGTAAAAAGTTTGAAATTTTAATGAAAGAATTTTTACAAATTTTATTTTAAGTTCGAAGCTTTGCTTAATATGGTTCTTGCTGTAGTTTGAATTATATTTTTATAAAAAAATAAATGAAATTACAAAATAAATAAATATTCAAAACTTTTCAATATGTGGTTTACACTTTTTTTAGGAATAGCTGCCATTTGACCGAGATAAGCTAAATGCAATAAATCATGTGGTGATAGACGAAATTCATGCTCTGGGGGGCTTAAATATTCGCAGGATTCCAACAAATTTGTCGCGCTTGCAAGAACAAAAGTCATGTAAATTTGTTTTTGTACTACTGCTATCAGAGAGTCTCAAACAACAACCTAATAAGGTTCTTAAGCCGCACAGACTGGATATAGTCATGCTGTAAATAACTGTTAAACAAGTTGGTAACGATGATGTGGCAATAAAATGGTGTGGAAGCGCTGGTTGGATTCTGGAAGAATCTTCACTTTAACCAACCAACCGCTATCATCTTACTTGAATACGCCTTGTATATAACTGTAAGCCTTCAATATTTGCTGCCATGAAAGGTGAGGAAACCTTCTCCTCCATAGTTCAAGTAAAGTGTGGAGAAAAACACTACTTCAGGTCTGGTTGGTTTGGGCAAGAAAAAAAAAACGACTGCTGTTGAACTTGGCATAAACGCTTGAACGATTTTTGTGACAATCAGGAATGAATTGAAAACCTTCACTCAAAATATGGCAATTTAAAAAAAAAAATGTATGCTTTGTCATTTGCGCGTATGCCTGATCTGATACAATGGAATGATTTTCTTTTAATAAAATTAACACAATTTTTCACCCCAATAGTGAAAATTTTTTTTTTTACATTTTGTTCAACTACCACAGCATCATAGAATCCAATTGTGTTCGGGTGTCAGTTCATTTGTTGAGTAAAATCAATTTTTTTGCAGCGCTTTTCATTTTCTTGTTCCTACTTTCTTTTGTTTTCTGCTTTTGAAAAGAGACATTGTTACAAAAATTGATCGTCACATACTTTTTGTGATTTAGCAATTTGGATTTTCAGCTTGTATTTGAAACGGAAACAGCTGTTTTTTCCACACCAGTAATAATAGTTTTCATGATTTGTTGCGAATTTTTGGATTAGAAAATGCAATGCACATTGACTACCCCATTGCACCAAAGAAAGAGAGATTTGAACAGCGACAATATGATAAATATGTATGTGACAGAAAGAGAGCTATTTTCGAGAAGAGAAAATATGTATTTCGATACAGGGCAGGTAGATTTGAATAAATAATGATTTCTACAAATAACCCCATTCATAATAAAATTTTAATATAAGTTAACAAAAAAAAATTAAAAAAAAAAAATAAATTCTTTCCCGGTGAGTAACGTACGTTTTATAATCACACATTGACCTACATACATGGGATGGCGTTCCCTCTCACCCATTACAGCGTCTTTCAGATGGACCTGATGATGTAGCGATTTTTAGCATGATCTTAATGGCCTCGTCACAAACTTAAAAAAAAAAAACTACTCCGTAAGAATTTTGCAGTCCTTACTCGACGTTAATACTGATTTATTTAAATGTAGAACTATAAAAATATATTTTATGTAAAACTAATACGCATTCAAATAGCATTTAGTAATTTTTCATTACTTTCGACCTGTGCAATTTGGCATTCTCTGCCCTCGTTAAAAAATTTCTCATTGAAGTATGGGTGGGAAATAATTTGAGTAATAAGTTTGTTTCACAGCCTCACAGCTTTTACTGACCCGACCTCTGCTTATTCGTACGCTCACGCACGCACTCACATATTCAAGATTTCAAAGAGATCACGTTTAGCATTCATTCAGTGATTGCTGCGCTGAATTGCGCTCGTTAAACTGGTATCCAACAAGAAAATCTAATTCAACTTTCAACTGGCTGAAGATACAGGGTGAACCATAACTTTTTTGTGTGAAATTAGTTTTTATTGATTTCAAAGACAAAATTGTTCAAAAATGATTACAGTTTTAACATATGTATATTCACTTTAGCTCGATATGACCACCTTTTGCCTTGGCTATAGCCTTCAAATGGCGAAAAAATGAGTTGCATGCTGCACGAATCTGATCTTGAGGTATTTTGGCCCATTCTCGTATAATCGCTTTTTTCAGCGCATCCATACTGGCTGGCGACCATCACTGCTGCCCAAACCATTACTTGCGATGGGAAATTGCTTCGAGTGGCCATACGTAGGCTCAAATTCTCGTATGAGCGTTCGGTCAAGTAAACACGATTCTTTTGAGTGTTTATGAACTGCTCAATTGGGAAATTTTTTTCATCAGAAAACACAATGTTAGGAAATTCGCCACGTTCGTGTAATCGCAACAACTCCTTTGCTCTTTCGCACCGAACTTTTTTTGCTGGAGTGAAAGATCGTGTGCTTTTTGGACCTTGTAAGCCTTGACCTTCAGCTCATTTTTCAATATGCGTCGAATGCTGTTTTGCGATATTTTCAGTTCTTTGGCCATTTTTCTTTCACTTCGACGTGGATTTCACTCAAGTCGAGTCTTCACTTTCCGAACCATTTCTGGCGTTGTTGCGTTTTTTTTGGTCCACCTCCATAGCGTTTTGTAATTCTACCAGTACGTTTTATAGTGCGATACACAAACATTTTCTTCACTTTGAGGTGACTGAGCTCACGAACAATGGCTGGTTGTGATTTTCCAGCCAAATATAACGCAATCACTCTATTACGTTTGAATTCCATCGCAGAAAAAAAAAATCAACAAAACTGAGACGCAAATGCTTTTGATAGCTTATAAACAATATATTGAAATGTCATTAGAACAATTTTGAAGTTGAAGTCATGAGCTGTTTTGCAGATACAAGCAGTGTGAAGTTGCTAACACTTCATATCGTTCACCCTGTACATACATATGCACGAACACAAATTCATAAATCTGGTTCATTGGTCACTTTCTCACTCGTAGAAAATTCATGCTTGTATGTGCATACAAATTTCATTGCCATTGTGGGAAAATTAATATTTAGAGCGGATTATTTGGATCATTTCGCAAATATTTTTTTACAAAGTGAGCAGAAAAGTAATAAAATTGTATATTTGAGAAATAATAGTTTCTTTAAATATATTTTAACAAATAATAGTTTCTTTAAATATATTTTATTTTAACAAATATACTTAATTATTTGTAGCTAAATTCAATACTAACTACATCACAGAAATTGCAAAAAAAAAAGAACTTGACACAATAATAATCATTCCCCTTGATCTTCAAGTTCAATCCATTTCCGCTCACAGCGTTATTAGGTTGAAGGAGGTTGGCCTCTGCAGGTGTTCCACAGTAGAACATGGTAGCACTTTTAAATTGCCGAAAACTAGTAGTGTTTTTCAAGAAGAGGACTTGGCGATCCTGCAGGCATGCAAAATGCTTAGGAATCGCTATTGGGAGGGGGACATAAATATTTTTTTCGATAGGGAATCTGCGACCAACTGCCATGTTGCAGCTTTCTTCGGGTCAACTCCTGTAAGGAGTGCAGTAAACATTTCTCCTATCTAGGTTCTAGAGCTTAGGAAGATTGACCGTTGTTAAAGGGAAACTGCACAATTTCTTTATTACAAAATCGCTAGACATATGGAGTTCCATCTTACACCATCGACTCAGTACGACTGAAACAGGACGCTTAAAGTGCTGGGGATCCCACGCCACTCAATTTCCAAACTCATAGCGGTGGTCACACTTCTGTACGACCCCCTTTGCTGTGGCGATCCGTCAGAGAAAGAGACTGTTGCACACTTTCTTTGCAAATGGCTAAGCCCCCCAGCGCTTCCTTAGTGTGCTTTTCGGGGAAAGCTTGCGACAGTTCTCCAGCCTAGATCCCGTTTCTCTCCTCAACAATCAAATTGAATAATCTTGTAGTATGGGAATATATGAATATATATACCTACAAATGTATAATAAATCCTATTGTTCCGCGGCCGAGTATAGGGCGGGCCACAACAAGTTTTCTCCATTTGTTTCTGTCAACCGCCAACATCTTGATTTCACCCCACCTAATGCCTGTTCTAGTTGCCTGTCTGCTTCCAGGCTCCTTCTCCAGGTTTATGCGTGTCTGCCCCTTCGCAGAGTATTAGCTTAAGCCCCCCACAAAGAACTATTGTTGAACTATTAAAAGTAAGTAGCAAACTAATCAAGTAAAACGCCACTTCCAAAATGCGTTGAGGAATCACAGAAACAAAAGAATGTAGATAGAGTAGAAAGCAAACGAGACATGCTTTAAAAACAATATAAATATTTTTACAATGCTTGTTGTTGAATTCTTGAATATTGATAAGATTTTTATCAATTGTTTAACACTCCCAGGCATAGTTTGAATTCAAGCAAATAAATATTCGAAAAACATACAAATGTTGCCATAACAGTACGTATATATGTATGTCCGTAAGTGTGTGCATACTTGATAATTAAAAACTGTCACTGCTTACTCAAAAGTCCAGTCGGGCATTTGGGTACTGTGTGGACAGTATGATAAATAAATGCATTGACCCTTCGACTGTGAATTTACATTACTTTTATATAACATAAGTAGGTATGCACGAGTACATGTATGCGTGCATATGTACATATTTATTGTGGGAATGACTTGTCAGTTCGGCTTCGCAGAAAGCGATTAGGTTGTGCTTAGTAAAGTGTGTGTGATTTTGTGTTGGTCAATTCTTTTTATTTTTACTTTTATTTTATTTTATTTTTTTACTATCATATTTAACTAAGTAACTTACGAAACGAAAGCATACTGGTGTTAAATTACAGGAGGTGATAGAAGCGCCTTCTTTCGAATGGGAAATTCAGCTAAACTCACCAGAAATTCCAAAAAGTCCAAGACACGCCGAAGTTGTAGAGTTGCCCTTTGCCCGCATAGGGCAACTTGCTTCCTTAAAATTTTGTTGTTAAAGTATTACAAAGAATATTCAACATTCGCGAATTGATACGAGGTTTTCTATCTATCTTAAGTGAGAGAGTAGAATTTCACTCAGGGACCCCGAGCAGAAATGTGTCCATTTCACATAAGGTATGTATATAGCAACTTACGTACGTACTACAATGGAGAGTTATTCTCTTCTAAGGTGGCGCCGATCGTGGTACCGCTATTTTTCTTCAGCGAATTTGCCAGAATCGCTGTATTTCTTAAGTCATATTTGTGCAATTTATTTGTGTTTATGTAATTTCTTCTTCTTCTTTGATTTTTGTTCTCTCGTGCAACTGAACCAGTGTGCCGTAGCGCCTCTCTGAAGGGTGCAATTTTGTATTCTATCATTCTCACGTACTTACAATCACGATGTACAGGATATAGAGGTGTGACCAACATCATACCGTTAACTGACGCTTACCAATTTTGAAGTTTTCAACTGATTGGCTGACGTTGCTGGGGTTATGACAACGGTTTGTTTACAAAAAAACTGAGATTGTGTTGGCGATATACGAAAAAAATCAACCAATGAGACTTCGTTGCCGTCTGCGGAACAACCGATTGGACGTGTGTGTCCATGCATGTGAAATGATCGTGTAGAATTTAGCTGCCGAATCCCCAAGTGGCGTGGCAGCCGAAGTTATTTTCACAATTTTGCTTCGGATGGTCAAACCTGGTAATCTGTTATTCTTGAGACAGCATTTCTACCTTGAAAGTACTCTCAGTATTAATTTAAGGGGTAAGCATAAACCAGTTTAATTTTTTTAAAAGAAGTACTTTATTTAGTTCTTTTAATTCTTATGTTTTAGTTCTTTTTAGCAAAACCTAGCTTTTATACAACACAAAGTATATAACTTAAAGTCTTAAAATTTGTAAAAATTAAAAAAAAATTCAACAAATTTTCTTAAAAGTTTCAAACTTTTTAATAATAATCTTTAGAATATTTTTGAGTATGCAGTTCTGTAGAAAATCGAATTTTGCTTATAAAAAAGTGCAAGTTTGAAAATTAAAAACAAAAAATTTTGCTGGCGACTTCGTGTATTTTCTCAATTTAAAAACGATTTCGGGTATTTGTTAAATGGAAGAAAATGCAAAATATTATCAACAAAAAATCATAAAAAATTATAAAAAATCAGCGGAAATTGTGATCCACTTTGAAGTGGCACAATACCAAAATTCAATGGCCTACAAAACTGCAAACTTATTGTACTTTTTTCTAAAAATTTTGATAAGAAGTTTGAAATTTTGATGCACATTTTTTGAATTTTGTACAAAGTTTGAAGCTTTGAGTTATAAAAGTATTAAAAAAATGTACTAAAAAATTTTAAAACTACAAAAAATTATAAAACTATAAAAAAATTAATTAACAAATTATGAAAAATTAATTAAAAAATTATAAAAACTAAAAAAAATTAATTAAAAAGTTATGATACTATAAAAGATTTAATTAAGAAATTATAAAGTTGTAAAAAAATTAATTGAAATATTATATTACTATAAAAAAATTAATTAATTTAAAAGTGATAAAATAATAAACGTTAAGTATAAAACTATAAAAAAATGTATTAATTAAAAAAATAATAAATTTATAAAAAATCAATTAAAAAATTATAAAACTATACAAAAACGGATATCAAACAACAAGATATGCGGCCTGAAAGATAGGCACTACACCTTGTTTCAAGGTGAGGCTAACGTTAGATCGCGCTCTTGTATTCTCATTCGAAAACATATTAATGCTTTTCTTCTCCCCTTTAGCAATGCTGACACCACTGCCATAGAGGTTGAAGCTGTCCACGGCCCGATTTGGATTGTGTCGGCTTACATGCCTTACGACGCAGCGGAGGCGCCTCCTCCTGAAGCAGTGAGAAGGCTCATCAATACGGCGCATCTGAACCAGAATCGCATCATCATTGGAGCAGACGCTAATGCACATCATATTGTTTGGGGTAGTACAAACAACAACACACGAGGTAAGCAACTCTTTGATTATATTCTAGCGAATAAGCTTGTTATATGTAATAGAGGTGACGCCCCTACGTTTCTTAACTCGTCTAGAAGAAAGGTACTCAATATTACTCTTGCTAGCGAATCATGTACACAACTGGTGCAGGACTGGAGCGTTGATAAACAGCACTCTTTTTCCGACCACCAATATATAACATTCACCTTAAAAGCCGAAACGGCAAAACCCATGAAGTACCTTAACAAAAAACGTATGAATTGGATCAAATATAAAGAACATCTTGCCAATGGACTTCCTGATATCAGGCAGTTTCAAATGGCAAATAAAAACGATATCGAAAACGCTGTCAACATGATAACGAAGACGTGTCAAAGCGCAGCACGACAATCTTGTCTCCTGACAAAAACAGGAGGCAAGCATAAACCTTTTTGGTGGACTCCAGAAATCTCAGAACTTCGCAATCGAACTCGGAAACTCTTTAACCAATCTAAAATAACAGACGAATGGGAAGAATATCGACAAATACTTTAAGAAAGCTGTCAGAAGTGCAAAACGCACATCCTGGCGATCATACACTCAAGAATTACAGAACACTTCAGAAGTAAGCAGACTACGCAAGATTCTTGCATCAAACCCAGTCTCTCCCAGTTTTATCATGACTCAAGATGGAACTTGGACTACTTCAACTGACCACACTCTTAGAATACTTCTAGAATCTCACTTTCCAGGCTGTGTTGCCAACTTACCTGCACTTCCCAGCCCTCTTCAGAGTAATTATGGGAATAGATCAGATCTAATCAGCTCTAATAGCATCTCTACAGCAATACTAAGTTTTAAAAAATTTAAATCCCAGGTCCTGACAACATTATTCCAGCAGAACTTCAAGAAGGACTGGAAATTCTACTGCCTTGGTTAACAAGGATCTTTAACAAGTGTTTTAATCTCTCTTACTTCCGACAATTTGGAAGAAATCGAAGATAGTATTCATTTCGAAAACGGGGAAGCCTTCACACTGCAAACCAAACGACTTCAGGCCCATGAACCTAACCTCTTTTTGCTTAAAGGCTTTTGAAAAAGTCTTAGATGAGCAAATCAAAACCCAACTTGATACTAAGTTGATCTCTGAGGCACAACATGCCTACACTAAAGGGAAATCGACTGAAACGGCACTTCATTCACTGGTGCAAACAGTGGAAACTTCCCTTCACAACAAGGAGTACTCTCTTGTCGCATTTATGGACATAGAAGGTGCTTTTAATAATATTGAACCCAACGCTATTTTGTCTGAAATTGCCAAATTGGGTATTAATTACTCCATCCGAAAGATGATCGAACAAATGCTCCAAAATAGAATAATCACTTCAGAGCTTGGGTTAAGCCGCATGAGAATGTACGCCGTCAAAGGCACTCCTCAAGGTGGAGTACTTTCACCCCTTCTCTGAAATCTCGCTGTAAACAGTTTGCTTCGAAATCTCGAAAAAGCAGGCTGCAAGGTTGTAGCCTATACAGATGACATTGCTCTCTGCGTGTCAGGCAAACACCTGAATACCCTCATTGAGCTTATGCAACGCTCAATCAATATTCTGTCAAAATGGTGCACCGAATGCGGACTAAATGCGAATCCAGCAAAGACAGATCTTGTTCTCTTCAACAGGAAACAACAATCTCCTCCACTGCAAACAATAACCTTAAAAGGGGAATCATTACTCCTATCTGATTCAGCTAAATATCTAGGAGTTATTCTAGATAGGAAGTTGAGTTGGAAATTGAACATCGAAAACAGATGTAAAAAGCTTTCATAGCTCTTTATACTTGTAAGAAAGCTATAGGCAAAACCTGGGGTTTTTCACCTCGGATCATTTATTGGATATATACCTCGATCATCAAACCGATACTCTTCTACGGTGTGGTTGTATGGTGGACCGCACTCGGAAAACGGTGTAGAGTAGCCACAATTGATCGAGATCAAAGAACAGCCTGCCTCCTGATAACAAGATGCTTAAGTACAACACCTACTAAGGCTCTAAATACGTTGCTTCACTTGTTCCCTATCGATCTGGCTGGCAAAGCGATTGCAGCGAAAGCAGCGACACGCATGAATGCTATATCGAAATGGAATAAGTATCTTGGCCATTCGGCCATACTGAACAGGAACACTGTTATCTCTTCCGACATAGACTATCATGTAAGTCTTCCATCACCACCCTTGCTATTCTCCTGTTCACTCCCAACTAGGGAAGAATGGAAGACAAATCTAACCGAAATCGATGGCCCTCTGATTATATATACAGATGGTTCAAAACAAGATGGCAAGGTGGGATTTGGAATCTTTTCCAATTCCCCTCACATCAATCTATCATTTAGATTACCTGACTACTGTAGCGTATTCCAAGCGGAAGTATGCGCTATCTGGTATGCTGCGAAAACTCTCTTAGAAAATAAAATATCACTAGAGGATATCCGCTTTTTCACCGACAGTCAAGCGGCCGTTCGAGCACTCAGCTCCTCTTATACTCACTCAGATGTGGTTCGATCCTGTCTCTTATCACTTAACGAAATAAGTGTTCAGAATTCTGTCCAAGTTATCTGGATACCGGGTCACAGTGGATTCGAAGGTAACTGCAAAGCTGATGAGCTCGCAAGAGTAGGAGGTGCGCAATCAAATGTTAGTAACTTACCCACAATCCACATTCCGCTCTCAACATGTAAAATGCTCATCGATCGAGAATTTCACGGCATTGCTGATCGGAGGTGGCGAGTGGAAACTACTTGCGTTACGACCAGATAAATCTGGCCATCCTACAATCTGAAACAGACAAAAACCCTTATAAGTCTTTCGAAACACGAACTAAGGCATATAATATCTCTTATCACCGGCCACTGCCTTTTGGGCACTCACGCACGTCGGCTCGGGGTTCCTCAAAACGACCTGTGCAGATACTGCGAGGACGAAGATGAGGAAGTATCGAGCAGACATTTGCTGTGCAGTTGTCCCGGTCTAGCCAGAAGTCGACTCGCTCTTCTTGGCTCTCCAACAATTGACAATCTTTCAGTACTCTCGAGCCTGAAAATCGAATCTCTCATCAAATTCTCGAAACGAATTAATATCTTTGACCAAAATCTCGGTTATGTGGGGAAATCATATAACATAATGAGCTCTAGGGCAACACAACGGACCCAACTTGCGGTCTTTGTGGCACTCCGATGCGGGGTCACCCTTAAACCAACCAACCAACCAACAAACACGGAATTAAATTACACTGTGCGACAGTGAAATTATACTTTTATGGAGACCTAGTTCAACTTGTAGGTATAGTAAAACTAAGAAAAATGGTATAGGAGAAATTTCCAATACACCCCCAAAATCTCATTTTATGGCCATAAAACCGTTTTTCAGTAGGTTGATGTGAAGAATAACTCCTAACTTCGCCAATTTCCATCCGATTTCGAATTTGCTTTTTTAGTTCGAAAGAACAAAAACAAGCCTTTTTGACAGTGTGTTGACATTTTTTCTGAAATGACAACTGACGAGACTGTAGACGGAAGTATTTGGAATTTTTATATTTTTTCTCTATTTTTTCAACTTTGACATAATTTTTACGATATTATCCGATATTGAGGATTTTTTTCAGTACCCTATTGTTATAGTAAATTTAATTTTGCGTCAAATGAGCTATATTTGACTGTAATTGAATTAAAATTAATAGAGTTGTGTGAGTTTTAAGATTTTATTTTTTTTTTTACTAATTTGGTATGTAGGTATAGCTTACGCTAAATGGGAATAAGGACGTGTTTTGATGCGTTATTATAGATACGTAATATTTATTGGAGTGTATATGTATACATAAGAGTACACTGTACTGCATACAACAGAACTGGTTAGAACTTACGAAAATATCTGACATATTATAGCACTTTTTTTTTAAATGAAAAAAAGCTCCCAAGTGTACCAAAGTTCACACTGTACATTGATTAACAAAAGAAGTTTGTTATTATAATTTAACCTTATTAAAACGTCAAAGTTGTATTGTTTGTTTCATTGAAATTTAAGAGATCTAAATCAAAACGTTGGCCGAAAAGTCGAATTTCTCAATATTCTCCGATGATGCGGCGTTTATTTTTATAAAACGGACGTAAACGGTCATCATTATACAGCTCGAAAGCACATAAAGTATGCTGATGTTGCAACTGTTAAGAACCCCGCAGTCTTGGATGATATGATTGACTCAACTGCAGGAACTGAAGGAAGTTCAACTCATTGCTGATGACGATCAAACTGATAACAATAAACCTGATGATGAATCATACTTTCCGTCTGGTTCTAAGTCTTCAGAACGACACATTGTATCAAATTCAGATTTTCAGGATCTTTCTCGTGATTTACTTCTATCGGGAAGACAATCTGAAACACTCGCTTCTCGATTTAAACAATGGAATTTAGTTGATGACGACTTAAGATGAATGATGATGATCGAATTTCTTACAGAGAAGTATTCAAATCTGATGAAGAGAATGACAAATGTACCGTATCATACTAAACTCCAAAGGGCCGTTTCCAATGCATTTTTAAGTTTGGAACCAGTTCCGTTGTGTACTGCACCGTACCGCACCGTACAGTGCTGCACTGCACAATACTCCAATAAATATTATGTGTTTATAATGACACTTCTTATCATTTTCATGCTTCGAAACGCATACCAAACCTCGTAGTAAAAAAAAAGAAAAAATCTTAAAACCCACACAACTCTATTAATTTTAATTCAATTACAGTCAAATATAGCTCATTTGACGCAAAATTAAATTTACTATAACAATAGGGTACTGAAAAAAATCCTCAATATCGGATAATATCGTAAAAATTATGTCAAAGTTGAAAAAATAGAGAAAAAATATAAAAATTCCAAATACTTCCGTCTACAGTCTCGTCAGTTGTCATTTCAGAAAAAATGTCAACACACTGTCAAAAAGGCTTGTTTTTGTTCTTTCGAACTAAGAAAGCAAATTCGAAATCGGATGGAAATTGGCGAAGTTAGGAGTTATTCTTCACATCAACCTACTGAAAAACGGTTTTATGGCCATAAAATGAGATTTTGGGGGTGTATTGGAAATTTCTCCTATACCATTTTTTTAGTTTTTCTATAGCCACAAGTTGTGCTAGGTCTCCATAAAAGTATATTTAATTTTTTTTTTGTCAAACTGTGTTATTAACAAACTATAAAAAAATTAATGAAAAAATTATGAAACTACAAAAAAATTAATTTAAAAATTATAAAACTATAAAAGAATTCATTAAAATTTTATAAAACAATAAAAATTAAGTAAAAAATTAAGAAACTCAAAAAAATCATGAAAGTATAAAAAATTTAATTAAAATAGTATAAAGTTATAAAAAATTAATTAATTTAAGAACTATAAAACAATAAACGTTAATTATTAAACTATAAAAGAATTAATTAATATATATAAACAAATAATAAAAATATAAAAAACTAATTAAAAAATCATAAAACTATACAAAAGCAGATTTAAATATTAAAATATTATCAAACTATAAAAAAATTAATGAGAAAATTATGAAACTACAAAAAAATTATAATATTTTATATCAAACTATAAAAAAATTAATTTAAAAATTATTGTATAAACTACAAAAAAACATTGATGAAAATACTAGAAAACTATTAAAAAATTATAAAACAATAAAACAATTATAAAACTGTAAAAAAATTAATTTAAAAATTATAAAACTATAAAAAATTAATTTAAAAATTATAAAACAATAAAAAAATTAATTAAAAGAATTATAAAACTACAAAATAAAAGTAATTAAAATATTATAAAACTATAAAAAAATTGTAAAACAATAAAAAAATTAATTTAAAAATTATGAAACTTAAAAAAAAATAATTTAAAAATTATAAAACTATAAAAAATTAATTTAAAAATCATCAAACTAAAAAAATATATTTTAAAATTATAAAACTATAAAAAAAAGTAATAAAAAAAATTATAAAACTATAAAAATATTAATTATAATATTATATTACTCTAAAAAAATTAATTTAAAAATTATAAAACTATAAAAAATTAATATAAAAATTATAAAACTTAAAAACAAAATAATTTAAAAATTATAAAACTATAAAAAGCTAATGGAAAAAATTATAAAACTACGAAAAAAAAATTAATGAAAATATTATAAAACAATAAAAAAATTAATTAAGGAATTATAAAACTATGAAAAATTAATTAAAAAAATTGTAAACTGTAAAAAAATTAATTAATAAATATTCAAAACTTTTCATTATGTCGCGCTCCTATTATTGTGAAAACAGTCGTATATGCATATGTATGTATATACGTACATATATGTAAGGAGGTGGCATCAGCAGTCGTTCAATTATCTTAACGAAGTAGCCAAGTTAGCAAAGTTGTCAGAATTAAAAACGTTGAAGTCGTTAAGTCGCCGAAGTTGAGAAAAGTCGTGAAGTAGCAGCCGAGCGAAGAAGTCGAGTTTCATTGTATTTAAAGTATATTCCATTCATACATTCAATTTATTTTAATCTATATTATAATTCAATAAACATTGCATATATATGTATATAATGGCCATGAAATAAAATTAAATATTGGCATATTATGATAGAATTATATAAAAATTGTGTTGTTGTGTTGACACAGTAATTGCAAATGACACGATGCCAGGCAGACTGTGAATTCTCCCAATTTTTTACGAATTAACATACGTATACATATGTATGTAAATACATATGTACATCCATATACACACTTTGGTCTATGAAGTCGATAGCAATCACTTCAATAAAATTTAAACTCATTCATAAAATACTCAAATCTATTACCTTCATTTCGTCTAATTAAAAATTCATTTAGAAATCAAAAATCGTCAAAGCGCAAATCATACGTATGTATGTATGTATGTGCATACATACATATGTACATATATTTTCTAGCACATAAAAATAATGAAAGTGAATTACGCCTCTGCAGTAACGCATACTGGCGGCAGGCATCAGCCATTTGGTATCTGATATCAGTGAACTCGCATGGCGCAGAGAAAAGCGGTCACTGCGCCACAATGGCACCAACAAAACGCTGCAACAGACACCGCATGAGCTGCGTAGAACTCAGCCACAACTAAGCATTCAAATTTATAGTAGCTGACAGCTCAAAGTAGTTAAGCTCGTGAAATCATTGGCACGCAGAATCTCCACTTAAACTGAAGTGATGGTGAAAATTACAAACATGCACACACACATACATATGTATGTATGTGCGTTTATAAGTATTGATGTAGTGTTGAGCTGAGGCTGTCAAGTCGTTTGTGGGTTTCGATATCCATTTCGCGTTTTTGTTTCTGTTCTACTATAGTAAAAAATATTTTATGACGCTTCAACCGACCTCTAAGCCATTGGACTATTTGAAAAGAAGAGAAAATTTTGTAGTTAAAAAACGGAAATATATATATACCTAAAAAGTGTAAATGCGCCAGGAAAATAGAACTGAATGTAATGAAATTTTGCGTATAATTTGTGATAAAGGGAAATAATTAATGTTTGATCTTTTAAAAATGATAATCACTAAAATAAATAATTAACCCTTTGAGGATGGCACGAATAAAAACTGTACTTTACAACTTGATTTTCAGATATCGTCAAATGGTACTCAAAATAGTTAATTGTATTTCAGAATCTGTTGTAAGAAGTTCCAGAAAGTCTTAGATAGGAAAAGGTTACTCCCAAGGAAAATATTAAAATATTTTATAATTTTCTAGGTAGATGTGAGATCTCGTTTCTACACCAAGAAAAAATGTTTCATTCTAAAATCTAGTCTGACTGTTATTAAATGTCACCTCTTTCGCTCTTAAAATTTTAAGAATAAGTCCGTGTTAGTTATTCCTAAGATAAGAATATTTTATTTTTGTTCCGATTTCTTTTTGAAAATATTTTCAAAACTGTCTCTTTGGAGGAAGAGTCAACGGGTTGGTTAATCGGGAACATTACTTGCACGTGTTTTTTAAAATGTTTTCAAAACTGAATTTTTGGCAGAATAGTCTACGTAAGACATCCCCTTTGGCTTCGGAAGAAAGCACGCAGTCATTATAGGTACCGTTTTTAGTGCGCTCGAAATTAGTCGGGGAGTGTCTGACTTCAATCTTGACCGTTTCTGAATGCTTCGATATTAGCGTCATTTGAACATTGAAGGCAACTATTGGGCGGATATGCTATCTAATAGCCGCCCGCGACATGTAAAGTCACAAGCTCCTTTTGACCAAAGGTGGATAGAGGGCGATCGAGCGAACTTCTACGGCTTACAAAGCTGCATCTGTGGAATTTTGTTGGTTTCTCTTTCGGGCATTGCTCATTAGGTATTGACTTGGATTTGCTTTGAGTTCTTTCTACAGCGGCTGTCTGGAGGATGAGGTGAAATCGTCTCAGCACTTTTTCCTTACTTGCACTGTCTTTCTGGGCTGGGGTTCATACTTTTAGGTTCTTACTTTTTTGCTACTCCTGTCGATGCAGCAGGTTTAGATATCGCACAAAAGTACTCTAAAAAAATAATTACATCAAATGTATGAAACGATTAACACAACTGCAAGCAGCCATCGTCCAGTCTTCTCTGTAACTCTTAATCATAACCCAAACCATCTGTATTATTTCTTTCCTGTCTTTCGTCTTTTATCCTCTCAATGGATATTTGTGTTTCTCGTCCAAGTGGGCAACCGAGTATCCTAACCTAACTGACTGACAGGCATGTGGATGGAAACTTCAGATCTCTGTCCTTGCTCTAAAGGCTCAGGAATTTACTCGTACATCCTCAAAATTATCCAGGAGTGTAAGTTGAGTCTGAATTTTTTCGTGGTATGGAATAAGCTTTGACTAATGTGGACACAAGATCAATGCGGTGTTCAGAGAAGCGAACTGACTGGTCGCCTGGTACTAATGATTCACAGTGGAGAAAGCACAAAACCTTTTAGAATGCTGTCAACATCACCTGTTGTCTTCCTTAATACATTTCCACAGAGAGATCACTATGCTCCCGGTTAAGAAGCACAGCAAGCAATTTCTGCTGAGCCTGCTCCCAGGCGAGTTAGAAGGTATCTCTTTAGCTACACTGACGAGATCCAGGACCGGAAACAAGATAGTATACAAACAGACATTGAACGGTATTCACCGAGAGCCTCTTACCAACTTCTTAAGCTTCCGCCCATCGCAGGCGAAGAGTTTCAGCTTACTCGCGAGTCCCGTGTTATCTTGGGAGAATGGCGTTCAGGATGTTCTAGTAAGTTCAACTCATACCTATCCAGAATCAATCCCAAAATAATGAACATATTTCCGGCATATGAAGGTACTTCGCATTACACTAACCATCTATTCACATGCCCCCTGCACCCACTCACCTTACACCCGTGAGAGCCCAACCCGTCGATATAGCATGTTTCTTGGGCCTCCCGTTAAATGAGATAGACGATGACGGCCGGTGACTCAACCATACTGGCAGTGCTTAATGAATTGGTACAATAACAAGAACAACATCGAATGGGCAAATTACAGACCTGTAGTTTACAAAATTGTATCATAACAGAAGCCTGTAGAACAAGATTAGTGATGAGTATTAGAGACAAACTCATTACGTATACCAAAAGGGTGCTAGGACGTCCAGGGAGGTAGCGAAATTCCTTATCAAACTGAAACATTTTAAACCGTAGCACAGTGCGGCCGATTCCCGAAAAGCTGGCCAAAACTCAAAAAATTAAGTAATTGATTCAAAATTTCTTACTCGGGGGTTGTCGGGGTCGCTGATTACGAATTTGATCTTAAAATTTTGAAAATTCACCCCCTTCCACCCCTATTGGCCACCCCCTCACGTGAAATAGCGTATATTCTATATATATGTACATTGAAAGAGATTCGAAACGAACCTGAAAGAGCAAATAATGAAGAAAATAAAAGAAAAAGATGTGTGTATGTTCAGAAACTTTTAGAATATCAATCGGAGAATAAACCTATTATTTATATGGATGAAACCAATTTTAACTTATTTATATCCAGAAAACGAGGCCGGTCCAAAAAAGGAAGCCGTTGTACGTTTATTTCAGCTGGAAGTCGTGGAGCTAATATTCACCTAATTGGATGTATAGGAAATCTGGGTTTAATTCATCATGAAGTAAGAAGAGGTGCATTTAAAAAAGCAGAAGCTAATGAGTTTATTCGTCGTTGTCTTCGTAATGCTCGAAATATTTACCAATCACCAGTAATATTGGTAATAGATAATGCACTTTGCCATACTTCCATTGAGGATGTCTTTGCAGAAAACGAATTTGTTGATCACCGCCTGCTGAGATTAAGTCCATACAGCCCAATGCTCAACCCAATTGAGCTTGCCTGGTCAACCCTGAAAGCTGGTGTAAAACGTGAGCTGGCAATTGAACTGCCACAAATTTTGGCTGGCGAAAATAGAGTAGATATGACTCAAACTGAGTATCGCCTGCAACGGCTAGAAAATGTAATACAACCGAACATCGCCAAATTAAATGTAGCTACTTGTGCCAAATATGTCGCCCATGTCCAAAGATTTATACCAGATGCGTTAAATATGAATGACATGTCTTTTTAATCATATGTAATAATTATTTGTATTAATCAATTTAATTTGTTGTGTTATTAATAGGTCTATTTATAAGTTCGTGCGGTTTTACAACAGATGGCGTAACTTGATTATTATTCCATCGATCCACATTTCCAAACATTCATTGGAGAGCTACTGTCGTAAGGCACAAACGTCAGTATAAGTTTTTTATTTGAAGCGTAAACAACAATATTTTTACCACACTTGAAAATGTCGAATTTCGTGCCAAATAATGTGTTTTTGCGGGGAATTCTTCTTCATTATTTTAATATGAAGAAAAAAGCAGCCGAAAGTCATCGTATCTTGGTGGAAGTTTATGGTGAGCATGCTCTATCTGAGCGAACGTGCCAGAAGTGGTTTGCACGCTTTAAAAGTGGTGATTTTGGCTTGGAAGACGAAGAACGCGAGGGTGCGCCGCCAAAGTTCATGGATACCGAATTGGAGGAATTGCTCGATCAAGATCCGGCTCAAACGCAAGAAGAGGTTGCAAAAACTTTGGGAGTTGATCAATCAACCATTTCCAAACGTTTAAAAGCCATGGGAATGATCCGAAAGGTAGGCCATTGGGTGCCGTATGAATTGAAGCCAAGAGACGTTGAACGCCGTTTTATGGCATGCGAACAACTGCTTCAACGGCACAAAAGAAAGGGTTTTTTGCATCGAATTGTGACTGGCGATGAAAAGTGGGTCCATTACGACAATCCAAAACGTCGGGCAACGTATGGATACCCTGGCCATGCTTCAACATCGACGTCGGCGCAGAATATTCATGGCCTGAAGGTTATGCTGTGTATCTGGTGGGACCAGCTGGGTGTTGTGTATTATGAGCTACTGAAACCGAATGAAACGATTACGGGGGATGTCTACCGACGACAATTGATGCGTTTGAGCCGAGCACTGCGAGAAAAACGGCCGCAATACGCCGATAGACACGACAAAGTTATTTTGCAACATGACAATGCTCGGCCACATGTTGCACAAGTGGTCAAAACATACTTAGAAACGCTCAAATGGGATGTCCTACCCCACCCGCTGTATAGTCCAGACCTTGCGCCATCCGATTACTATCTCTTCCGATCGATGCAACATGGCCTGGCTGACCAGCACTTCCGTAATTACGATGAAGTCAAAAAATGGATCGATTCGTGGATTGCGGCAAAACCGACCGAATTTTTCACAAAGGGAATCCGTGAATTGCCAGAAAGATGGGAAAAAGTAGTAGTAAGCGATGGACAATATTTTGAATATTAAATTTGTAACCATTTTACGTCAATAAAGTTTCAAATTTCGAAAAAAAACCGCACGAACTTATTCATAGTCCTATTATATATATATATCTTTTCAATTATTATTTGTGTTATTTGTTATGATGATTTATAATGTTTAGTATGTTACAATAAATAACTTCAAATTTGCATCACTTTAAAAATGCTTAATTTCTACTTAAAATGCTAAATTCCAACTTAAAATTCTTATTACTAAAGTTGAAATTGTTTATTCCCAATTTGAAATTGTTTAGTCCCAATTTGAATGTGTTTAGTCCCAATTTGAAGTTGTTTAGTCCCAATTTGAATGTGTTTAGTCCCAATTTGAAGTTGAAAAGGATAATAATAATAATCAAGATGCATGTAAATTTATGTGTTTTCGGGGTCGCAAGGTAGCAAGTGGTAGCAGCTGAATCTTGTTTTATTCAGTAACCATTACTTTTTTGAGTAACCTTTAATAGGTTTCAAAGCAGCATATGACGGCGTTGTATTACTATACAGTTTGAAAACTCAAATTTTATAAAAAAATTGCAAAAAATGTATCTACGTATTGCTGCAGCTAAAAATTTTGTGTCGAGGTATTGATATGTACTAAAGATTTCTCGTATTTTACTAACCTTCCGAAGATGATTCCATTTGGTTTTGTTCAATTTACTGCATTACAAAATCTTTCAAATGTGTACAACTTTCACTATTCATCGGCAGTAATACGATGCTCAAACGAAGGCCACGTTGCGACTGAAAATACAGAGGATACTTAGGGTACAGGACGTTGCTATGAACGGTTTTCACTACTCAAGGCATTACTGTAGCGAACCCAAAGACAAAAACACTCTATCTAGAAACTTTTTTTTTCGACTTTTGGCCAGCTTTTTGGGAATCGGCCGCACTGTGCGTAGTAGGAATAATCTTCTTCTAAATGGGTACGATAACCGCTTATGGGATTTTGACCGAGCTTAACAAAGCGCGCCAGTCATTTATTTCTTGAGCTAATCGGTGCCAGTTGGACACACCAAGGGAAGCCAAGTACTTCTCCCCCAGATTTTCCAAAGCAGAAGAGGTCTTCCTCTTTCTCTTCTACCCCCAGCTGGTACCGCATCGAATACTTTCACAGCCGGAGCATTTGTATCCATTCGGGCGACATAACCAAGCCAACGTAGCTGTTGGATCTTCATTCGCTGCGCTATGTCTATGTCGTTGTAAAGCTCATACAGCTTATCGTTCCATCGCCTGCGATACTCGCCATCGCCAAAGTATAAAGGTCCAAAAATCTTCGCGGAATCTTTCTCTCAAACACTCCAAGGGATGCCTCATCGGATGTTGTCATCGTCCACGCTTCTGTGTTATATGTTAGGACGGGCATAATGAGTGCCTTGCAGAGCGATAGTTTTGTTCGTCGAGAGAGGACTTTACTACTCAGTTGCCTACTTAGTCCAAAATAGCACTTTTTGGCAAGAGAGATTCAGCGTTAGATTTCCAGGCTGACGTTGTTATCGATGTTAATGCTGGCTCCTAAATAAACAAAGTCTTTTACAACCTCAAAGTCATAACTATCAACAGTGACGTGGGTGCCGATATGCGTGTGAGTTGACTGTTTGTTTGATAAAAGGAGGTTTAGTCCTCGTTCATCACCAGACCCATTCGCTTTGTCTCTTTATCCAGTTTGGAAAAGTCAGAACGAACAGCGCGGTTGTTAAGGCCGATGATGTCAATATCATTGGCATACGCCAACAATAGTACGCTCTTATAAAAAATTGTGCCTGAGGGATTAAGTTCTGCGGGTCGTACGATCCTCTCCAACATCGGGTTAAAGAAGTCACACCACAGCGCGTAACCTTGTCTGAAACCTCGTTTGGTATCAAACGGCTCTGGCAGGTCCTTCCCAATTTTGAGGTGTGGAGCAACGTCATTTTGCTTAGCCGTATGAGTTTTGCGGGATACTAAATTCAGACATCGCGGCATATGGGTAACTCCTTTTCGTACTGTCTAATGTAGCTTCGAGATCGACGAAAAGATGGTGTGTGTCGATTCTCCTTTCATGGGTCTTTTCGAAGACTTGGCGTATTGTGAATATCTGGTCGATGGTGAGCTCTCCAGGTCTAAAGCCACACTGATAAAGTTCATTCCATTGGTTGATGGTGGGCTTCAGTCGTTCACACAATACGCTAGCTAGAACCTTATAGACGATATATACATAGAAGACTAATCCCGCGATAATTGGCACAGATTGCAGGATTACCCTTCTTATGGATTTGGCGGCGCATATTTAAATTCAAATCGGCTAGTCACTAGAGCATAATCCTTGGGGACAACATATGGCTGATATATGGTATCAACGACAAGTCTGTATATGCTTCCTGTTGACTTTCAGTCATAGGGAGAATGACACGGCTAAATCCTCTATCCATCGACAAATTTCCAACCCCACATCTATACCTTCTACTAAATGTGTTCTAACATCTTTCACATTTTTGTTTTTATTTTGTCTCATTTATTCTTGTGGAAACTCGCCTAACTCAACATTTCATTTTCAAAATGGCATCAAGCAAATCGAATTGCGGTTTTCGCACATGCAAATGGCGCGGTAGAATTAAAATGGGGTTGTGAATCCGCGAAATGAGAGCGGATATGAAGACAGTAATTCGGTAAAACAGATGCGTTTTAACAGTGAAATTCGCAGTCTCTACTTGACATTTCTGTTGACAAAACTTTCTTTAACAGAATCTATGTATAGAAGGAGTAGATGTGTGCAGTTACGCATCTTCCATCTCCTTTAATCTATATTATTGTACCCTTATTCAGACCTTAAGTATGGCAAGAGAATATCCCATGTACATATTCCAGCTCACGCAATGTGAACTAAGTTAATCCATGTATTGGCACTTGAGTGTCTGAAGTCGGTAACGGATTTAACCATTTTCCACATTTCCTGAATTTGTTTAAGGATTTTCTTATAACTCTACTTTATATATTTGAGCAAGGCTTCCTGTGCCAATTCTGCGAAACTACTTACGAGCGTTTATCAACAAAATTGCTCACCACAAAAGCTATTCAAAATATCCTGCAATCTTCAACAAAGTTCAACTTTTCTTCACGCTAAAAACACTAACATCCTTTGTTTATGTTGTGCTGGCGATTCGGCGGCGTCCTAGGCGTAAATATTTGAAGGCAAACACCGACAGAAGAGAACGTGCACCTACATAGAAAATCTATAGCGCTTAGCAAATCATAAATCGAAAGGACGCC
Source organism: Anastrepha ludens (assembly GCF_028408465.1). Lineage (NCBI taxonomy): Eukaryota > Metazoa > Arthropoda > Insecta > Diptera > Tephritidae > Anastrepha > Anastrepha ludens. The sequence goes on from NC_071501.1 coordinate 116,322,143, forward strand.
CGCCGCCCTGTACACGACTGGCAGAACAATCATGCAACGGAAGCAGGTGCCACACCAAACGACAGCAACCTGACTTGACAAGTAAATGCATGTGTACATATACATATATATGTATGTATGTATTTACTCATACAACACAAGCACATTGATGAAGCGTAGTAGAGGAGGAGGAGAAAAAGAACTCACGACAAGTTGAATTTTGTGGAAAATGAGAGTTTGTTGACCAACAGCGAAACAAGAACTGCCAGTGTACACACACACAAATAAATGTGCCTACCCACACACATACATTCATATGTTCTAAGTAGATCGGGATATGCATTAGATATGCATGAGGTGTGACTCCGTGTTTATGCAGTTAGCAATAACAACAAGAAATCGCATGTAATACACGTCAGACAGATGTACAAGAATATTCTTGTTTGCTGTAAGAATGCGGTTACACTGGACTTGATTGCTCTGACAAGGGCAGCCACCGCATACCAGACCCATGAATAATTTGACCGAAGTGCGAGGCGTTCGTTGGCGCAGAATTGCCGAAAGTAGCACATTTCGGAGTAGTGCAGGGGTTTGGCGGATTTTTGCTTAATTATTGACTTTTATTGCACTCGATAGCTGAGTCATATTAAAATTTTGTTTGTGGAATGAGAAAAAATGTGGGCAAAAAATATTGATTTAGTAAAATATTTATTTATTTAATAGATTTATAATCTAGAAAATATAAATTGGTTATGATACAACTGAGAGAAGAATTAAAAGGAATTCAATTTATTTAAAAAATGTATTTAATAATAATTTAAATCAATTTAAATAATTTTAATAATAATTTAAATAATTTTTTTTGTAAATACATAGAAATCAAGTTCGGTGAAATTCAAGACTTCTTCATATTTCTTCAAGGTTCAAATTAGAAAAATTATATACTAGGTCGTGCAATAAGTTTTGCGGTTCGTTAAGAAAAACAAAATTTTATGGTTTGATGTACAGTGAACTAAAAAGAAACGGGGACACAAATATTCAAAAAATTCAAATTTATAGAAGTAAAGAAATTATCACAGACTTTTCAGAAATCGTTTGCGTTGAGTATATTTCATTTTTAACTATTCGATACGCAAAATTGTTGTTTTAATAATAACGGTAAGTCAATATATTTGGGTCGAATGACCGCAGTTTTGTCTGGAAAAAGAAGAGTACAGCGCTTAATCCGTCTAATGCGGTTGGTACTGTGATTCCAAGAGTGCATTATCAGTACTATAGAAAAATTAAAGTTACCAGGAACGTTCACCTTCATGCACAACAACGAACCAAAGCATACTGTGCTGATTGTAAGGGAACGGTTGCTTTTTTTTGTCGGGACAACTAGCAAGTGCAGTCCTCAGACACAATTAAGTCCACTGTATTTAACTCGGATTCCTTTTTAATTTTCTTTAAATCTACCCCATCTCCGAAGGAATCTGAGCAGATCTTGTGGTGCCAAGGAGCCAAGGTGGTCACTTCTTAACACATCAGTGACAAAGACCTTAAGCCTGATTCGAGCGAAGGCGAGGAAGACGCACAGAAAGTGGTCCGCCGTCTCATCCTCCTCTCCACATACTGGGCAAAGTGCACTGCCTGAGATGCCCACCTCTTCCATGTGCTTCGCCCACAGAAAGTGCCACGTCATCAGTCCAACCAGCTATTTGCAGTCCCTTCTGCTTAATGCCAGGAGGATTTGCGACAGTCGATCGGGCATGACAGGTAATATCAGTTTAGCCTATCTGCAGCCTCTCGCAGCCTGCCAAGCTCGCTTGTGGGTTGTAGTAACCTATTTGCTAACCGTGGCTTTGATGGCTGCAGAAGGGAGTGGCAGAACGGGCTCTGGGCCAAGAAGTTGGCCTCAGAGCCGAACCTAGCTAAGGAGTCAGAGGTCTCGTTACCCATGGTACCCACGTGTCCCAGGACCCATGTTAGCATCATACTATTATGCCTACCGACATAGTTCAGCCTGGATTTACAGTACTCGACTACCCCTGATGTAGTGTGGGGGCTGCCTAAGATGATGAACGCAGCTTGGCTGTTGTTGCAGACACATATAGATCTGCCTTTGCATCTGTTTTCCACAACAAAGTTCATCGCTTCTTGAACAGCATAACCTCCGCTCGAAACACAGATGCATGCATTCCAACAGCAAAGTGCAGTTTTATCCAGTTGGATTCTACGTAAACCCCAGAGCCGGAGCTGTGCTCGGTTCTGGAGCCTTTCGTGAAAATGCGAAAACAGTGTTTGCCGAGCTCATTGGCCACTACCTCAAGAGTTTGACCACAACTGAGCCTCTGGCAGCACCACACTGTATCTCTTTTCAAGTACGACTCTTGATGGCATGGAGTCAAGGGGCATGGAGAGAATCGTTGAATCGAAGTCCATGCCTTCTCTGTTTTCCAATACCGGACATTGGGTTTCAGCATGGCCTTGAAGGCCTCTCCTGAAAGCATGAATCAATCATGAGTATCTAATGTCGGGCCTGAAGTAGTCGGGAAAACTCCGGTGCAACAGATGGCCACAGTGCGTTGTAGTCTCGATAAAGCTACTTAACAATGTAAAAAAAGCATTGCCTCATCCTCCTCAGAACCCAGACTTCAATCGCATTGTGCACTTGTGGGCCCACATTGAAAGATAATTGCAAAAGCGTCAGATTAGTGGTAAAAATTATCTAAAATCAGCCATTGAAGAAATATGGGCAAATATTCCAAGGGATGTTACCAAAACTCTAGTAGACTCTAGGAGACTATGAAGCAATAATTTCTTACAGACTAATTCACAATTATATTTAAACTCGAGATTTTTTTATTTTTTTTTTTCTAATAGCGGTCACCCCTCGGCAGGCAATGGCAAACCTACGAAATCGTTCTAAATTTATCAAAAATTAACTGAAAACATCGTTGAAATTCATGGAAGCGGAGTTATCTCCAAAACATGGACTGGACTTTATAAGCCTTAAGACCGAAAGCTTTATACAAAATACGGTGTAATGACGTTGCCTTATTCCAAAGAACGACGAGGAATGGACAAACCTGGGTTTTCTTCAACACTTTCGGCTGTTCTTGAACGAGGTGCACGGGTTTTATTCTTCACATCACTAAGGGGGCGTCCATAAATTACGTGAGGTGTTTTTTTCAATTTTCTGACCCTCCCTCCCCCCCTGGTGAGATGTCGTGAGATTTTATTCAACCCCCTCCCCCATCCCCCAATCTCACGTGAGATTTTTCAAAATGTGGGTTTCTTATGTAAACGCGTTGGATTGTTATTGTAAAAAGAAAAAAAATTTGCTTCGTGCTTTTATTTACGACTAGTTAAGACTAGTAATAAATATTGCTAAGAGTTATAAGTGTAATAAAAATTTAACAATAGAAGACTTAAATCGTAACTACTGCGATTAAAAAAAGAATATCTACTCTAATTCAGTCCATGGAGAATCATGGGCGGTTTCAAGAGAGACTATTGGGACCAACATGTTCATATGATTTTCAGTAAAATCATGTGCTCCTTCAACTTCGTTCTAATCTAGCCACTCTAAGCCGTTGACGCTTGCGCACAGTAACTCATTAGCTCGTCTTGTGATAATCCGTGAGGGTCGCGCTTTGCGGAACATACGCGCTTACTTAGCTGGTGCAATGTGAGCTGCTCTCCTGTGCTCTGCAGCTCTTGTGATAGATGCGAAGTAAATACCGCATGTACTGCAGCATATTTTCTCTAAATCATCACGTATACTTGGGCAATAGAGATCAATAGGCGTGCTGATGAAGACATTCAGCGGTTGAATCGGTACGCGTATTAGAAACGGAGCAAATGATTTTCCGTCATGTTCTTTAAAGTCCGGAATTGTCAAACGTCAACCTGAGTGATAGGGCGTTCGGCTCATAGTGGCGCGAAAACAACCGACGGGCTACACTGTACCGCAAATTCAGATTAAATTGAGCTATTTGGTATAAAACAAATATGGTGGTTTGACAGTAGTAATGTATAACGTCGAAGTATGAATGAAATTATTTTCTTTCGAACGAATTAGTGAATGATCTTAATCATACTACGATTACGCTTGAGATTAAATCTTAAGCATGTACAATTTTTTTGTTTCAATCAGAAAAAAAATTGCGTGATATTTGCCGAGACCCCCCCTCTCTCCAACGTAAGATTAGATGAGATTTGACTCGACCCCCTCCCCCCCTTAAACATCTCACGTAATTTATGGACGCCCCCTAACTTGTCCCAACAGCTCGAATTTTTTCACCAATTTCTGTATTGCGGTCCGACAAGGTGCTTCACGATGACCCAAAAATGTTCGAGTTTTACGAACTGTCTCTGCCTAATTTTGACCATTTTTATAGTGAATTTTTATAGTTCGAATGCGTTGTTTAAGCGTGTATCGTTGCATGTTTATTAATGGCGTAGTTTTATTTGTCAAATATCAGAAAATGACAGCTTCAAAAGTGACATCTACCGAAATAGCGGGCTATTCAAAATAACACCTGTTATTGGAAAACCCTTTATTAGTAGTAATATAAAACTTCTGAAATGAATCTTCGAGAATCACTTCATCGCAGATGGTTTTTATAAGAAATTGTGTGTTTTGCTCTCTCTTCTTGACGGTATGCTCATCTTAAAGAGGCTGTCGAAGGTTTAATTTAAGAATAGAGTAGTTTATTTCTTGTTTGTTGACTAGTTGACCTCACTTAATTGCTAATTGCTCAGCGGAGATATCTCATCGAAGGGTCTATTGCTAAAATATTAATTACATTTGTGGGCTGAAGTCCCCCCCATATCATCTATCGATTTACATATTTCACATATGCACATTCTTCATAAGGACACTTTTGATGTGCTGAAGACTTGATATTATCGCACTAACTTAACTTGACTCTACAAAACACCTTAAATCTTTGTTCGAACTCAAACAGTTGTGACTAATTCCGTAAAGGTGTGACCGATTGCTTAGTAAGAAGTTCCTGCTGTCAGAAAGTCAGAAAGCAAATTAACAGCTTCTAATGCGGCTTTAGAGTTTATGGTGCTTGCCACAGTATCGGCCAAACATTAGGTAAATAAAAAATACTTATGTATGCGTGTTGCTAATAATATTTGTGGCAAAGCCAGTTGGTAGCGCTCATGGGGTTTTCCAAAAACCAAAACACAAAAAAAAGAAAACGGCGGCAAATAAACCTGTCACGAGTGGACACGCTTCAGGACAAAGCGGAGTAAATTTGCAATAGCAGTAAGTGTATGGAAATTCGTTTGAACTGGTATTTAAAAATCCAGATTTGAAAGGAGAAAAATGGAATAGAAAAATAAAAAAGTGGAAGGTCGTTTGTAGGTGTTAAAAGCAAACGATGTTGTTGAATGGTGCGGAGTTGCTGCCTGCATTGGATGCTGACAGGTTTTTAATGGAAAAAAACTGTGTGACTTCAATGTAGGTAAATATTTGGTAAAGATAAGAAAATGAATTGGGAATCGTTATGAGATAAATAGTTTACCTACAGCAGCGTTTTGGTGGACAAAACCCGCATAGTTGCACGCCATGGGAGAGGTTAGGAAGAAAAGGTAACAATTAGAAACATTTATTTACATACTTTTAAACATTACCCGCTTCCCAATTAGAAGAGTATTATGGGGAGAATTAGTAATTTTCTTACTCTTGTCATTTTCTTGAAATAATAGCGTATTAAAATACCTTTCATGGCTTTATTAAAAACACCTCTTTTTTGATTATTTATGTGATATTTTTTGTAATAAATTTATTTTTTTTTTCCTGTGCTCTGTGCCTCAAAAACTTGCATTTGTTTTTTGTGAGAATTCTAGTCCAAAAGTACGTGCGCCCATTTAACGGTAATTAATAAGCTAATACCATATTTTTGGATGTAAGAAATGTAATTTCGTTGACATAAACGCAAATAACGTGCCTTTTTGGTAGCGTGACAAGCTGAAACCAGAAATTTTGTGAAAAGCTAGTAGACAATGCCATGAGAAACAGTGATGAACATAGAAATGTTGACACACAAACAATTCCTAATTTTTACATCGAAGTTTTAGAGCAAATCGTTTCAGAAAAAAATGTTTCAGATGTTTTAACAAAACTAGTAGATTAGAAGTAAAAATAGAGGAATCAAAGCTTGAGCAAATCCGAATTTATATACCAATTTTAAGTTCCCGTAAACCATATTTCTTTATTTACTGGAGTAGAAGTCGTCAGCGTCTCCTCTCTATTCGTAGCGTATTCCTCTCTTAGCGGCCGCCGTCGTTGAATGGGTTAGGACATGGCTGCCATTCGGTAGTGATCCAAAACTCCGGACATGAAACACCAAAATTATGAAATGAACAGTTTTTCTACACAATTGATTAAACTGTCTTCGAAAAACTTGTTTGACACATCAGAAGTGTACATCGGATCATTGTATTGTTGAAATTTCCAAATCACCGACAAATTCGCTTCAGAATAAAGCAGCATTACATTTTGAAGTATCTGAAGATACTTGACCGCTTCCATATAATATTAAATACGTTGAATTAACCCGACACCGTTTCACGAAAAGCAACCCCCCACCATTATTGAGCCTTCCACAGGCTTTATGAATGGTAACACGAAATTGGGGTCGAGCGTGTTGGCCGCCGCACGTACTTCCTACCATCTGAACCAACTCTATTTATATTCGTTTCATTCCAGAATGAAATATAATGCCACTAATTTTGTTCTGTTGTTTTTGCCAACTGTTCTTTTCGTTATTGGGAGCCTATTTTGACAATCTAACGATCATCTTATTAATCTGCCTAGTGGTCTTTCGCACTTCCTTTTTTTCTGGAAACATTTTCTGCTGTTAATACTCAGTAAAATATTTGAAAACATTAGGTTTGGTTAGTTTAGCCATCTTGCTTATCTAAAACCAGAAACTCGGGGGTGGCCCTAAGGCCCATTGTGATATCTGCATTTGATTTCCATCTCCTAACTACGTTGCTTAAACCACTTAGATCTTATGAAGAGGGTAACTAGTCACTCCAGTGAGATATTTTCCAAATTTCGCAGGCCTTCAAAGAAATAATCGGCAAGATATTTGGCACGGCTTCTTTGAAGTGCAGGGCATCCACAGAGGAGTTGTTGTACCGACTCAATTTTTTCTCCTGCAGAAGTCATTGTGAGGTACACCCATTCTACTGTCTAGGGGGCCAATAGTGCAGTGACCCGTTATAACAACTGTGAGGACACTGGTAGTTGATCTGTTGAATCCAAGCAGACATTTTGTTCATTTAAGATTCAATTTTGCCAGAGCACTTTTGAGATCCTGCTGTTAGTAGTCGAAAGACAGCCTTCTATTGGTTTTCGCGATTACGCTTAAGTCAATCGCATTGTATAGTTCGTTTATAGTAATGTTTATGTCCTCTACCACTCGCTGAAGGTCGAACTCAGAGCCTTTCTCGCACATGCACACGGCCGGTACCCAACAAATTGTGGTTGGATAAGTGAAACCGACCTCCTGCATTCTTTAACACATCTTGAGTTGATGCACGCTGAGGCCAGTGCCTTGATCGCTGATTGACTATCAACCAAAATGGTAAGGTTTGTCGGAGGTAAGTCCATCAGTCTGATCGTTTTTGCTACTTGGTCTATAGCGTAGATTTCAGCTTGGAAGACACTACACCGGTTTGAGAGTCCAAAGAAGCAATTTAAGAATAATTTCAAAGCATTAAAACCATCGTTTTTGAAACTTTTAATTGTGTTGAAATATCACTGTAGGATAATCTAGTCTATGTCTGTTTTTCGAAGAGCTGCAGGTTCAATTTTTCTCTTTCGACATTTTTGAATCGTTTCAACTAAAGTAAAGTGCTGTAATATTCCTCCAGATACTTTGTTTTTTACTTGCCTATGAGTTACAATATAAAAAAGAAAACAACTCATAAATTTAAAAAAAAAAACTGAATCGTTCTTAAGCATATTCCTCACAAAAATATCAGTGCCGCTACCACAACGCAAAAAATCAATGCGAACTCTTCAAGAGGAATAGACAAATGAACGCATTTCAATGATCACTGCAAATATATTCAAGCGCAAAAAGTACTATTACGGCTTCCGATCTCAAGGCATCGTTTTTAAGTATTTTACAACGGCTGTATGTATGCATGTATAGGTAGCGCAGATAAACGAGTACTCCATGTACACATGCACTCATGAAATATAAAGAATTACGTGTGGAAAAGTTGTTCCGAAAGTTAGCGATTCAACAAACAGCTGTGGAACATTATTTTATAGAGCCTCCGGAAAATCAGTGATTATTGGTATAAAGGATAATTGGAATGAGTGCTTTGAAGTTGAGTGAGGCTGTATTGACATTCATTAACTAATTTACATTTAATTGTTTCTTTCTCACTTTTGAATTAACCTGTATGCACTTAAGTCCTTTGAAATGGAACTTTATTTACTTTCACCACAAAACACAAAAAAAAAACTTTTAAAGTGCATCTGTTTAATCAAAATGAATTTAATTTTATAATTTTTGTACAATGTCACCCTTCGTGGCACGTTTTCTGACTGTGCTTATTTCTCTGCCTGCCAGTGTACGAGAAAATGTTTAGAAAATTAAAAATTTTTTACACTAATTCTACGAAAAATTGTGGTACCATTTAATTGCGGCGATTATAAGCAGAAAAGCAGCCCGACAAACATGACCGATTTGAAGCTAAAAACCAAAGCAAAGAAAAATTTAAAAGTTACAAAAACCAAGAAAAAAAAAAATGAAAAAAGGTGCCTAGTGATATTCAAACTAATATTCCCACTTTGATATGTGGGAAAATACTCTTTTATACGTAATGTCAGCATGCACAATATACTCTGAACCCAAGCGACGATAAAATGGGCCGCGGTTGGGCGTAATTAGTATTCCATGCACAGTCTATGTAATTTTGGTAACAATTGTCAATAAAAACACTGAAAGTAGCGGCGACCTTTTGCTTGACACGCAGTAATAGTAAATTGTTTTTTATTTCTTATTTTTTATTTTTTATTTTTATTTCTCATGAACAAAAAATATTTTCGAACAACAGCGAAAAATGTGAAGCGTTGAAGTTGAAATACTGTGAAAAGTTGACTTTCCGTTTTTAAATGGCTACGATCACATTTTCATAAAATATTTTAAGTTTTACATATGCAACACAAAGCAATAACAAGAAAAACTTAAATTACCTGAAAATCCCACGCTTCTTTATGCAAATCTCGTTTCTGTATAACCAACACTTTACATTAGAATAAATCTTTTGCGGCCTCTCTTTTGCTGTCTGAATGGCTTTTTATAATTTTAATGGAAGTAAATATTTGAAATTTAAATAAGAAAAGATCCGAATAGTCTACATATTGATATTAATAGAGTATATTTCATTACAAAAATGGTTAATGCCAGTCCACTCCGAAGTTAAAAAGTTCAGTTGTACTCGAAGTCTTTGAGTTCATAGAAAAGTATTTAATATTTTTAGTGAAAAGTGGGGATTAAAGTTCACTTACTACGTAATACTAAAATGAGTTTTGATAAAGTAAAGGGGCTCACAGCCAAATATTCGTTTTGCCGTTCATTCCATGGCTGGGGGGGAATATTTCATGAGTGTTAAGGGGGAAGTCTACTGTGAATTTTTCAAAAAATCAATTTTTTTTTATTAGCTTAATAAATACTTTGAACCCTCTTAAATAAGGTACAATATGTGTTACAGCTGGCTAAATTTTTCTTCGTTGAAATTTCGACCTTTTCCCGAAGCGCTCCAAAGCGCGTACCTGCTATACTGAAACTTTAAACGCATTTTTCTCGAAACTAAGTTTTTGTATACGGTGTACACGATATCTCGAGTTCTGATAAATGAATCAGCTTAAAAATTTAATTATATATTCTCTGTAATAGTGTCTCTCGTCTGACATAGGATTTTTTTGATATCGTTATTTGTTAAATTGTTATAAACAATAGTAACATCAATTTTAGGCAAAAAAAAGAAAAAAATTTCAAGAATTTTTTTTTCAACGCCAAAATTTTTTATCGACATATTCCTACGTCAGACGAGAGTCAATACTATGTATATGATAACAATATTTTGTTTTTTTGTTTTAGATCACCGAAACGTAAGATTTCATGTACACCGTTTAGGCACCTAAGAAAAGCGGACCTGCGCTTGCAGAAGTGCCACAGCGGCCATTTTGAATATTTTGACTTAACTTTTTTTTTCAAAAACTTAAATATATAATAAAGATAAGAGTTTAAATAGATTTTATGTACGAGCAATATTTTGTTAGAAATAAAATCCGGAAAATAAGCCTGTTTTTTCCCTTGTCACAGTAGACTTCCCCCTTAAATATCTTATGTAGAAAATTCACGAATGCTTGAGACTGTCTGAAAGTAGTTTGAGTAAATCTAAACCGAATATTTTTCGGTGGAGGACGAGACTTCTGCAGGTCGAGCGAAACCTTGGTGTTACTTTTGTAAAGTTTAAAACTGACAAAGATTCAAAGTTGCCGCGGTGTGTGATTCCTGAGGTGCTGGGCTTAGAGGCATTTCTCTTTATTGATCAATATCCATACATGAAGAGATCAGAACGATGGGTTATTTGAATTTAAACTGATGGGCAAAAAGCGGCTTAGATCTGCGGAAGTCATAGATGGAAGTCTAAAGTTGTACGTGTTTCCAGAAGGTATCACCGCTTTGATATGATCAAATCTAACTCGAAAAGCAATAGCAATCCCACTATGAAACTTTCAGAGATTAATGAGTATAGTCGCAACTATTAAAGGAAAAAATAAAAATTTGGAGAGGTTTTTCTTCAAAAATGACTAAAACCTATTAATTTTATTTTTTAAAAGGTTTTTAAAAAGGTTTTTGAGGCATATTTTATCCTTAAAAATTAAAAAAAAAAATTATTAAAATGCCAGAAAGAACCCAAAATATTGTACTTCTTAAAAATTGTATTTTCTCCTAAAAAACTAAAAAAAATTTAAGAATGCCAGAAAGAACCTAAAATATTTCACTTTTTTTAAAACTGAATTTTATACTAAAAACTTAAAGTGCCACAAAGAACCCAGAATTTTTAACTTTTCTAAAAATTGTATATTATCGTACTACGTCACTTTTTTATATATTGTAATATTACCATGTTTTCTAAAAATTGTATTTTATCCTAAAAAATTAAAAAAAATATATAAAAATTTCAAAAAGAACCCAAAATATTTCACTTTTTTTTAAATTGTATTTTATCCTAAAAAATTAAAAAAAAAATCAAAAAATGTCAGAAAGAACCTAAAATATTTCACTTTTTTAGAAACTGAATTTTATACTCAAAACTAAAAAAAAAAGTGTCACAAGGAACCCAAAACTTAAAAAAAAATTCTAAAAATTTTGTTTTATCTTAAAAAATTAAAAAAATTATACAAATGCCAGAAAGAACAAAGAATTTTTCACTTTTTTTAATTTGTATTTTATCCGACAAAATTAAAAAAATGCCAAAAGGAATTAAAATATTTCACTTTTTTTAATTGTATTTTATCCTAAAAAATTAAAAAAAAAGTATTTTTAAATATAAGAAGGAACCTTAAATATTTCACTTATTTAATCCTAAAATACCAATTTATCCTAAAAACTTGAAAAAATAAAATATTACAAAAATGTCAGAAAGAACCTAAAATTGTAAAAAATTTAAATTGTTAAAAATTATATTTTATCGTAAAAAACAATAATTTTTTTTTGTAAGAAGGAACTTAAAATATTTCACTTTTTTTTAAATTGTATTTTATTCTAAAAAATTGAATGAATGTAAAAAACGAACTAAAATATTTCACTTTTTTAATTGTATTTGATCCTAAAAAATTAAAAAAAAGTTATAAAAATTTCAGAAAGAGCCCAAAATATTTTATTTTTAAAAATTGTATTGTACCCTAAAAAATTATAATATTATTAAAAATAACCGAGGATATTTGACTTTAAAAAATTATACCAAAATTCTCAGCATTGAGCAAATCTTAAAATTAATTAATTTTTTTTTTTAATATTTTCAGTTCACTTTTTATTATACCTACTCAAGCCTACAAATAAACCAATTTTCAGAAAAATTTACAAGTACCTACATATGTATGTCCAAAATATCATTATTATTTATTTAAAAATGTAAATAAACTACAAATTTTAATTTTAATTTCTATGGTAGCACTAGCAACTGAAGGCCTTATAATTGAATGAACAAATATTTATTACAAAGAAATACATTTATTTGTTTAACTGGTGTGTCATATTTCATAGAAAATATGGTGTCTTTTTAAAAATTTGGAAACGATTTTTATGTTTGTTTCATTGACAGTACTGAGTAGATCTCATAGATTGAGGATCCCTATTGAATTTGCCGCGGATCGAGCTATTGCACATTGACTTGTGAGGTGGTTGACTGACATGCTTTTATTATTGCAGTTGATGCAAATAAACATTTATTGGTTAAGTGTGACCGGTTCGGAATCTGGTAAAGGCGACGGCTCTCTATGTGGTACAGTTGTTGGATAGAGAAGAAGAGTTTTATTGTGGTTATTGTGGTGTTTGTAAAAATGGGTGTAAGTATTCCAATTTTGTGTGCTAATGTTGGCTACCATCGGGTTGGTAGCTGTTTTGATGTCTTTATTGTTGAAGAATGGCGAAGTCATGATTGGCGCTTTGGTGCAAACTTAGCTAATTCATCTGCTTTTTCATTACCACAAATGCCAAAATAAATTGCTATCCAGAGTAATTTAAGCATTTTGTTCTTCTTAAGAATATCCCTAATGTTATTCATTGTAGGATCAGTGTGAATGATGCTTTCATAGCTAAGATTACCGATAGAAAATCAGAAAAAATAAATTTTTTTTTATGTTTTTGTGCACACAATCATTCCCAGACAACTGCTTCCATTTCTGCTGCGAAGGCAGATGCGTAGTTTGTGAGAATGACAATTTTTAGAATGTTAAAATTTTCTTAATGTCCAAAAAATATGGATCACTGGACATCGAATCGCTCATATGTAAGATCACTTTCGAGGAATTTTTCTCAATTGTGCTCAATTTTGCACTTTTCAGTGGTGCACTTTTGCTTGGTGTCTTTCATGGTTGGCTTATGGTAGAAATGCCTGAGGCCGTACTAAGTGTAAAGTCTTATTCGCCATAGGCGCTTGATCGAACAGTACAGTGCTGAAGAATAAATTCTATGGTGTCGTTTTCCTTCAAAAGGCTGAATGTAAGCCTCTCAACCAACGTCCAGTAAGGAGTTCGAAAGTAAATTGATTGAGTTATTACTTCATACGTCGACTAATGATTCAGATTAATTTGGTTCGTGGGTTCTAGGTATGTTCCCCGGCCTTATTCCAAATTGTGGTGAGTTTTTTAATTTACAGTTTGGTGTTTATTTTAAGGAAACCTCGATCCAACACGAGCAAGTTTTCCAATTTCACAATTACCCTACCATATCGTAGTGCCTTGAAAACAAGAGCTCAGTAATTTTGTTAGGTGTTGGTGGAATTTAGTAACTGCTTTTATGGTGACGGGTTATCAAGGGGTTTGACAGCTGCTTCGCTTTCCTGGTGTGTGATCTTAAAAATTCATCTTATTAAATATTGTTAATAGATATTGCCACGAATTTTTTTACACGGCACAAGGGAAGCGCCCGTGGTAATTTCAGTATACTTATCTGGATTTTATTTATTCATTTTTTGCTTATGATGCTCTAAAAGCACAAGAGCGAAATGTTGAGGCATGCCAGCAAATCTTTCTCTTTGGAAGATGTAAATAAGCAATAGCTAAAGGGTTTCCCTTCAGTGCTATCAACTTTTGTAATCTTCCCTCCAGAGTATCAACTAAACAAGGGAAGTAACTCGAGTTTGAGAAGGCACCTCAATTAAATAACAGAAAAAATTAAATTAATTCAATTTGAAATTTTTCATCAGCGGAAACTTAAATCAACTCCACCAGCAACATGAATTACGCTAAATAAAACAAATTTGCATAAATGTCGTTTTCGTAACTTCAATGTACCTCTTTAAACATAAATACTCACATTATCACATACAAACTTGTGTGTGTACTTCTAATACAAGCATTCGCCTTAGAAAAAAAGTGAACGATCACTTCAACATCGTCATCAGCGCCGTCATCGGCTTTGCTCTTTATTGAACATTCACTCAGTTCACTTCGCGTTTCAAGTGAACGAACGACCTCTGTCAAGGCGACCTCATTTGGTCGGGTGACGATGTTAAAACATTGGTAAGCCGGTGCTCTGAAGTTATGTTTATACTTATACATAGGTATGTATGTACGTATTTAACAGCAGCGTTCAATTATGTGGCGGCGAATGGTAAGCCGCTTAAATGCTTGTTTAGTTGTGTGAAGACAAATAATTGTTTGTATCATAGTTTTAAATTGTGGGCGCTTATTTTTTAATGGCAAGTGCGAAGTTGACAAATTTTTGATAGGTTTCTATAGAGCTATTAAAATTTAAAAACTAGTTAATTTTAAAAGATGCAAAAATAAGTAACAACAATTTAAGGAAATGGAGCTGAATAACAATGAGGAACTTAAATGTTTTTTTCTCATCAAGTGGCCCAATTGAAAACCTCGCGCAGTGCTATGATCTTTTATTGGTTGTTCTCTGCAACGGTTTAGAGAATGTTACGCCTGCTGAGAATAGAAAATTTGTGTGTATGGCGAATGAAATAATAGTCACAAGCTGCTTAACGCTTGACATTTGTATACTTTTCTGAGTTTGTATTATATAAAATAAAATAATGTTTACGACTTATAATGAGATATTTATGCACTGTTTACCACTGCAGAAAGAACAATAACAAAAACAAAGCTTGCTGAAAAAATATAGAAGTAAATAGTTTTCTCATCAAAATATGCTCAAAGCTTAAAGCAAAAAATTTTTGTAAAAAAAAGGTTGAAAAAATTTTAATTTTTTGAAATGGAAAAACGGGCCTCACTTGAAAAAAGGGAAGACGTTATTCGTCAACGAAAAATTGCAGAAACTGTTCCTATTAGTTTCTCAACTGTCCAGCACATTATTGAAAGGGAAAATAGGATAGAAGCTAAGGGCAGATCTGCGCCAAATATTTGATGATGCAGATAAGAGGTGGATTGTTCGCAAAGTTAAAGAAAACCCCGATTTAAGCGCTCCAAAATTAACGAACGAAATCGAAAAATTCTTAGGCAAGATCTGTAACCCTGAAACTGTTCGTAGGACTGCTGAAAGGACTGCCCGAAATAAGCCGTTGATCAATGCTCGTAATAGAAAACAAAGAATAGAGTTTTGCAGACAACATTTGAACAAAAACATTTCGTTCTGGAAGTCTGTTGGTTTTGAGGATGAAAGCAAATTTAACCTTTTCAGGTCTGATGGGAAGTCTTGCGTTTGGAGAAAACCAAACACCGTGCTTCAACCATGTAATTTGCGTTCTACAGTTAAACACGGCGGGGACAGTGTGATGGTAAGGGGTTGCATGTCCTATTCAGGCGTCGGAAATTTTACATTTATCGAAGGAAACATGAATAAAGGGATGTATCTGGACCTGCTAAAAGATACTTTAGTACAAAGTGCATATAAAATGGGCTTTAGGGTTTAGGTTCTACCAAGACAACGATCCCAAGCATACGTCTGGTATTGTAAAAACTTGGCTTATCTCGAACTGCCCACATGTAGTACAGACACCTGCATAGAGTCTATATCTCAACCACAATATTTGTAATGCTTCTGATCTGAAACGGGCACTGCAGGAAGAATGGGATACAATTAGTTCCGATTATACAGCAAAACCTGTAGAATCTATGAATTCCCGATTAAAAGCTGTTCTGAATCAAAAGGGATATCCTCACTAAGTATTAGCCGTAATCATGAAATCGAAATATTTATGTGTTTATGTTTTTTGAATACTTTTAATTTAGTGCATCATTTAAGCTGTGACCTCAAAACTGTATCTAACTGAATTATTTTGATTTGCCACGAAGAAACATTTTTTGTTATTGAATAAAACATGTTATTTAACAATACAAAATATACGATTTTTACTCTGTAATGGAAATACCATAAAATATATTTAATATTTGAATAATTTTTTTTGGCTGCATCAAATAAGCTGTGAGTCCCTGTATATAAAAAAAATCAAAATATGTACAATACCTTAAAAAATATAATATATGCAAAATAAAAAAAAAATTCATTATGCTTCATATTTTTCACAGAAAAAGAAGCGACGTTATCAAATCGACACAAGAGACTGATGTGCGTTAAGAAAGTTGCATTTAGTAGTCACTTAAATTAAAAACTCTCTTTCTGATGATTAAGTAATTTTGAAGGACTTCACGTTTTGAAGCGAGCTACCATTTTTCAACCAGCTACGATAGGGAGAAAAGTTGGATAGTCTCTACTGATACTGAATACACTGCAGACTTCATTATAAGAAAGTTGTTACCAATGAGTCTACAATCAAATAAGTGGATAACGTGTCCTGAGGAGGAGCCCAGCCCTCTTTCGGAGTCTCTTAAGCAACAAAGCTAAACAAATTTACTCCACGTGCTATTCAGCTCAAATAAATAAAATTGCTAACGAGTTTGCCCCGAAGCTGAGGTAATCCTTCCGCGTTCATTTCAATTCGCCATTTTCATTCGGTCTAGAATTCTCACCAAGTTAATCATTTAGATTTCACTAATTTCATCACACGAGTTTCTAACTGAGCTCGCTTTTTTTTAATTTAGTGCCTTAGTTTTGTTGTTTTATGATTGTCCGGTGTGAAAATTTAGCTTTAGTCACGAAACATAGCAATTGTGGAAAATCCACTACCGAAACTTTGATGTAAGTTGCCTACTAAATTTATATGCTATTAGTGCTCGTCATTAAACCAAGAACAACTTTTGAAATAAAAAGTGAGAATCGATGCGTTATTGTTTAAATTGTATCGTAACTATGCCAACCAACTTCTTCTTGATTAGCGCGAAAACCGCTTACGCGATTTCGGCCCAGTTAAACAAAGCCTTCTTCCTTGTGCCAGTTGGACACACCAAGTGAAGCCACGTACTTCTACACCTGATCTGTCCAACGCAGAGGAAGGCCCGCCTCTTCTTCTGCTACCACCAGCTGGTAGTGTATCGATACTTTCAGAGCCGGAGTCTTTGTATCCATTCGGACGACATTACGCAGCCAACGTAGCCGCTGGATCTTTATTCGCTGCGCTATGTCTATGCCGTCGTAAAGCTCATACAGCTCATCGTTCCATCGCCTGCGATACACGCTGTCGCCAACGTGAAAAGGTCCAAAAATCTTGCGCAGAATCTTTTTCTCAAACATTCCAACTGACGTTATCATCGTTCAAACTTCTGCGCCAAATATTAAAATGGGCAGGATGATGCAGGGTCTCATTTGAGCATCGAGAGAGGACTTTACTACTCAATTGCCTACTTAGTCCAAAGTAGCATTTGTTGGCAAGAGGGATTCTCCATCGGATTCTAAGGGTGATATTATTATTATAGTTTGCTTAAGCGCTGATTATGTGGCCAATAGTCATTAAAAAATCATCAACAAGTTCAAAATCGCAAGACTGCATTCTCTATTGAATTTTATGTGCCATAAAAATAAATAAATAATTGGCGCGTACACTTCTGTTAGGTGTTGGGCCGAGCTCCTTCCCCTATTTGTGGCGTGCCTCTTGTTGTTGTTTCACAAATTTAGGGACCCACAGTTTTAAGTCGACTCCGAATGGCAAATGGTTTTGTATGGGGAGTTTTTTGATGGAAGAAATACACTCAGAATAATAGTCACCCACCAACCCATTCGGCTACGGTGGCCCACATACAAAAACGAATTTTTTATAAAAAAAAACGCAGGTAAACATTGCCTCAAATTTCAAAATATGGTGCGCCAATATAATTGTACACCCTTTACTTTACACCAACGGGATGACTTGGAGTTTTATCATGCAGATGACTGGCACTGGTGTAGCATTCCACAAAAGTGCATAAGGAAAGTTTTATGCTGATATAACAACAATAAGCTACCTTCTTTACAGCTGTAATTTGGCTGAGTGTAAAGAAACTGAAAACGCATTGCAACAAATCACCGCGCTAATTTTTTTCCTCTCTCACTCTCTCTTTCTCTTTTCAATCTTTCGACCGAACTAGTTAAAATGTAAAATTATGACTGATGCCAGGGAGTATCAATGATACTCACGCGAAAGAAATCGATAAGATGCTTAAACGAAGCCAATCAAACCCACTAACCAGCCGGCTCGCCAACTCCGGCTTTCTTTCCTGTGCATTACTCGATTCTAGCAATCCGGAAAAATTCAAACTATTCTACAGACTACTAAGTACTTTTGTGGAACAAATATTTAAATTATAGTATCATTAACCAAAATAGTGGGCATCAACCACGTCGCCCTACGATTCCAGGGAATCGCCAACCAGTACAATTGTGTGCGCCAAATCAAGCGCAACGTCCAAGATCATCAGCCAGAGCCAGTGGAAAATTCTACTACACCACCATCGCTACCACCACCACCACCACAAAAGGCCACCAGAGACATGCGATATGTTTAATAGGAAAAAAGCAAATGCAGCTGTACGTGCAAATGTCTGCTATGTGCGTATGTGTGTATGTGTGTTCTACAACTAACAAATAGGGAGGGTGACAAAGAATTGTAGAATAGACAAGCAAACATCACAATAAGACAACAAGCGTGGCGAAGCGAGATAAACGCCAAAAGCAGACAGCAGCAGCAGCAGCAGCAACAACAACAACATCAGGCGAGGTGCAACAAGGCGAGGTGGTTGGCGGTTGCGCAGTCGTGGCTTCGAAATGTAGACCTGCCTTTATGTGCAATAAAATGGAATAGATTACATGTAGGTAGGTATTTATGCGTGCAAAAACAACAATTATAATTTATTTGAAACTGAAAACCATAGAAGCAGATGATGCTGATGACCACAAACTCGCCAACGAGCCAGAGACCAGCAAACGCAGCTTGCCCCAGTCGGTTTTTGTGGCAAGTGCTTAGCCTATACTTAGAAGTTAATGTGGCATCGGCGAGCGTTGAACGCTTGCAATGTGGTATGTTGCAGTCATTCGTCTGGTTATAAATCAAACATCTGCCTTTTCTTTACGCCAAGTTTGTCGGTCGGTTTGTCGTTTTGCTTTAAATGCATAAAATTGCGCATAATTTCGCATTGCGTAGCTAGAATGCATCACTTTCTGTTTTTGCGTTTTCTTTCGCCTTCTTCTTCTTCGAAGCACATTGTTGCCACACGACATGTCTTTTTGTGCAACTCATCAGCTATGGAGTCACTGCTTTTCCACTCTCCTCCACAGTGGCATGCGTGTGTGCTGGCTTACTGCTTGGCGGGCCGGCATAATGGGGTGCCAGCGTTGAAGATGCCACATGCAACAGCTAAATAGCCAACTGTAATAGAATATTAACAACAACATATTATGTTACATTTGATGCACGCACACACGCACGCGCGCTCGCACAAGCCTTCAATGTTGTGGCTATAAGTGCGTCATTTTCATTTTAATCTGCGTTTCATTTTGTCTTAAACTCGAAAATGTGCACATAAAATGTTTTATTATTCTTTTAATTATACGCAATTGGTAATAAAAAATATTAAATTCTGAAAGAAATTCCTTTTCCGCTTAATGCTGAGTCAGAAAAGTTGATTTCAAAGATTTATCGGATTTGATGAACTAAATATTTCAACGAAGTAGTAATAAAAGAAAGGGTGATCCCATTATCTTATCTATAAAAACAAGTTAGACATCTGCCTGGCCTGTCTTCGCTGTAGCGTGTCTGCTAAATCGAATTTTCTAAGATTTAGTTGCCAGTTTCTGGCTCAGACGATATTCCTCTTGAGAGTCTGAACTGTTTACAGGATTATATACTTATGTAGTACGGTTAACTTGATTATATATATATATATATATAATTGGCGCGTACACCCTTTTTGGGTATTTAGCCGAGCTCCTCCTCCTATTTGTGGTGTGTGTCTTGATGTTGTTCCACAAATGGAGGGACCTACAGTTTCAAGCCGACTCCGACGGTAGATATTTTTATGAGGATCTTTTTCATGGCAGAAATGCACTCAGAGGTTTACCATTGCCTGCTGAGGGGCGACCGCTATTAGAAAAATGTTTTTCTTAATTTTGGTGTTACACCGAGATTCGAACCAACGTTCTCTCTCTGAATTCCGAATGGTAGTCACGCACCAACTCATTTGGCCACGGCGGCCATTATATTATCTATAAAAAAAGTGAGACATCTGGCTCGGCTGTAGCGCACCAAACAGTCACACGTTGAGAATAGAGATCAACAATAACTCTTGGATTTTCTCATCCCCAGATCCGAAAATTTTGCTTGTTGACGAAGCTACCGAGGTGAAAATGGGCCTCATCACTCAAGATGATTTTTCGATGGAATTCCGGATCATTTTCATGCATTTGAACGACCCAATCAGTAGACACGACGTTGTTGATGATCGGCCGGCTTGAGTTCTTGTATTAACTGGACTTTATAAGCCTTAAGACCCAAATCTTTATGCAAAATACGGTGTAATGACGTTTGTGGAATGCCTAATTCCAAAGAACGACAAGAAATAGACACACCTAGGTTTTCTTCAACACGTTCGGCTACAATAGCAATATTTTCGGCTGTTCTGGAGCGACGTGCACGGGTTTTATTCTTCACATCACTAATTTGTCCCAACAGCTCGAATTTTTTCATCAATTTCTGTATTGCGGTCCGACAAGGTGCTTCACGATGACCCAAAAATGTTCGAGTTCTCTGGCAAATTTTCACCATTTTTATAGTGAATTTTAATAGTTTATATGCGTTGTTTAAGCGTGTATCGTTCCGTTTTCCTATTTTATTAATGGCGTAGCTTCTACTTGTCAAATATCAAAAAATGACAGCTTCAAAAGTGGCATCTATCGAAATAGCGGGCTATTCAAAATAACACCTATTATTGCTTGATTTATGGGTTCACTGAAATAGAGGCGCAATCAAGCTGTGAAAAACGATCGTTTTGTTGAGCATTCATTGTGTTTGGTCGAAAACTTCTTAATTGTAATATTCGCGAAAAAGGACAAATCGATATATTGACCTTAAATCGCCAAATTGTCAAAAATATTGGTTCAAATCCAAATGTTTTGAATCTTCACGTGAAATAAGGTGCCTCCTATGGTAAGAATTACAAGGCAGAACTGCGATGGCTTTAACACGGAAGAAAACACTTGAAATCCCTAGGATTCCATTAAATTCAACCCTTTCGACAGCAAAAATTTTTTAAAATTGGAAATGTTGCAACCAGCAAATCTACTGTTCGAAGGGCTATTCTAAAAGCGCTACATCTGAAGCATAAAAAATGACAAAAAAGCACCTTTGAATAAATTTCGCAAAGAATGCCGGCTCCATTTTGCAGGAGATCCAATGGCTTGGAGCATTGCTTCAAATAACGATCCCGGTGAATGAATAAAAGCAGTATTTAGTAACGAAAAGAAGTTCAATCTGGGTGGGCCGGTTGTGAACAATTACTATTTCCATGTCTTAAGAAAGGGGTAAGGATACTTGAGTCGACATCACAGCCGTAAAGGTGGTGTTATAGTATGTGGAGTAATATCGTTCTATGGCGTGAAAGCAATAAAGCTCTAATTGAATCGTCTTTCCCCGAGATTCGTGAAACATTTGGACCTAATAATTCTATCTTTCAAAAGAAAAATACACCTGTACATACTTCCAGTGGTCAAAACTTTGGTTGCGTCACAAAATATTCAAACTTTAGCATGGCCACCGTATTGCCAAGCGGATTAAACTGAGAAACTAACTATCATGAGAAGGAACCAGGAAAGAAGGAAGAAATAGAAGAGGAGGATACTTCAGACTGTGTTCTGTATCTTCCTCTTCTTCTTAATTGGCGCGATATCCGCTTACGCGATTTTGGCCGAATTTAACAAAGCCAGTCCTTTCTTTCGCGTGCTAATCGGCGCCAGTTGGATACACCAAGTTCAGGCAAGTTCTTATCCCCTGATCTTTCCAACCCAGATGAGGCCTTCCTCTTCCTCTGCTACCACCTCCCAGCTGGTACCGCATCGCGCATACTTTCAGAGTCGGAGTCTTTGTATCCATTAGGACAACTTGAGCCATATCAGAGACCATGGAAAGCTACATACATATGTACATATGTATGTATGTATGTACGTTTTGTTGAACTCTAACGTCTTCTTTGAATTGAAAACATAAAAATTAATTATAATTACATAAACGTAATAATTCTGCGAAAATCCATTTCTGTATTCGACCGCGGCATGGCGATAAGCGCCGAAAACTGCCTAATCGGCCAGATGGAATGTGTTAATGCGGCATGATGCTGAGGTATGTACGAGTATGAGGTACATACATACATAAATATGTATGCATGCATGTAGGAACAATCTTACAATTGAACTGACCTGAATTGGATTGATGAAGAGCAGATGAACCATAGCAAGACAGATGTTTTCTAACCGAAAGGTACGGGCAGAAGTAGTTAGGTATTTGGTGGCACTTGAAAAATTTCTCAATGCACACAGACGCACATACATACGGAGATAAACACCAAATGCATTTCTTCATCCACACATTTTTTTTTCATTTTCTTCGACGCCTGGTAAATGATGAATCGTACATTAAAAGGTTCGCTTCTACAATCGGCGTATACCAATTCGTGCGCCAAAACAAAGAGGGGAAGAGCAGAAAAATATGTATATGGAGGCGAGATCGATAAAATAAGGAAGACTGGATATAAACAAGAGCAGCCACAATTATCTACGCTTGTCTCCATTTTTGGAGTCACCAGAGCAGATGTGCAACGACAGCTACATAAGTGTCCATGCCACACAGGCGCGCGTATACACAACTCGTGCGTTCACGGAAATATGCAGCATTCTTACGCGCATGCAACCCTGCAGGGAAATTTGCTATTACTGAGCTGCAGCTATTCTTGTGAGCTCGGAGTAGTTAGTAGTTTGTATTTCTTCGCTTTTTATGTATCGGCTGGCGAATTCTGCTCAGCATTGCGCTTGGAAAGATAAATAATTTGATTATGTTTTTTTCAGAAACTTTGTGGAATTTGAAAATCTTGCCGTTCGCTGTAAGTTCGTTCCAAGGCTCTAAACAAGGTCGTCTCGAACTATTTAGCTCATTGTTATGGTGATTTGCGTGCCATAAGCATAGAGCTTGAATACCTGTCGGCTCCGCATTGCACACTGGGAAATTTGCATTTTGGCCCTTTTCTGAATTAGAAACTCGTACCACTTTTAAGCGATTTCATGTCAAGTAATCCAAGTATTTTGGTAATTTCCATAAATTTTCCTGAAAATTGGTTCATTAGTAGGCTTGCGTATAATGAGAATTAAACTGAAAAAATTTTATCCCAAAAAATATAAAAAAGAAAATTTTTTTTAATGTTAAAAAACCGATAAATTCCAAAATGATTACTTTTTCGCATTTTTTGAAAATTACAAATTTCCAACATTGAATTAAAAATTAAAATTCTTTTTTACCGAAAATTTTTTTGAGTAAATTTTATTTAAAAAAAACAAAAAATAAGAGTTGGTTTAATATCCAAGAAAACCAAATTAATTCTATACCAAAAATCTCTAAATTGAATAAATCCCAAAATTATTATTTTTTCGCATTTTTCCAACATTACAAATTTCCAACATTAAATAAAAAATTAAAATATATTTTTTTCCAAAATTTTTTTTTTGAGTAAGTTTAAAAAAAAACAAAAAATACGAGTTGTTTAATGTTCAAAAAAAAAAAAAAAATCAAACAAATTGTTTACCAAAAATTTCGATTTTGAATAAATCCTAAAATTATTATTTTTTCGCATTTTTTTAACAACAAATTTCCAACATTGAATAAAAAATTAAATATTTTTTTTTCAAAAATGATTTTTTTTTAGTAAATTTTATCTCAGAAACCCAAAAAAAGTTTGTTTAGTGTTGAAAAATCGCAAATTTCTAAGTAAAAGTAAAAAACTAAAATATTTTATTTATCCGAAAATAATTTTTTTTGAGCAAATTTTATTAAAAGAAAAAAGTTTTTTTAATGTTAAGAAAACCGGAACAAACTCTATACGAAAATGTCCAACACAGAATAAATCCCAAAATTATTATTTTTTTGAGTAAATTTTATGCAAACAAAAAATTATTAAATGTTGAAAAAAGACGAAGAAACTCTATACAAAAATGTTCAACGTTGAATAAACCCCAAATTAATAATTTGTTTTGGCATATATTCAAAATTGAATATATCTTATTAATTTTTGTGTAACATTTTTCCCCAAATTTGTTTCGCAAATTTTTTTTAGAGTAAATTTTATCCTAAGAAACAAAAGAAGCGAAAAATTCTAAATTTTTTTTATTTCCAAAATTTCCAAAAACAATTTTTTAGAGTAAATGTTAAAAAAACCTAACGAACTCTATATCAAAAATCCCGACATTGAATAAATCCCCAAATTATTATTATTTCTTTAGCATTTTTTCAACATTATAAATTTCCCAACGTTGAATAAAAAATTAAATTATTTTTTTTGAGTAAATTTTATAAAAGAAAAAAGATTTATTTAATGTTCAAAAAATACGAAAAAACTCTATACCAAAATTTTCAACATTGAATAAATACCAAAATTAAAATTTTTTTTTGTATATTTTCAAAATCGCAAATTTCCAACACTGAATATATGTATCTCAAAGTTATTAATTTTTGTGACGTGGAATCGCTGACAATTTTGAAATTTTTCCCCACCGGGTATATATGAAAACATTTACTCATACTTATAAACATATTAACAGCTCCTTTAGTGGCGGAGCATTTGAGGAAATTCAATGCTGAAAGGTTCAATGACAGGGGAAAGAATCAAGAAAAAAATTTATAAACAATGCAAAGATATTGAAAATTGGAAATGTCTTCCATTAGGGGGTAGTTCAGCTGCTGAATATATGTACTTGTGGAGGGAAAAGCATTAAACAGAAGTAATCTCAAGGAGCTGCCGCACAGATGAGCAGCTGGTGGTATGCACATACATACTTACATGAGTAGGAAAAAGGACGATGGCGCACAGGCGCAGAGCCTTTCAGACAGGAAAGTATATCAATTGACACTCTACAAGTTCGCACATAAATACATACGCATGTGTTTGTTTAACTTCAAGGCGTACACACATACATATATGTAAGTAATTGGAGTGAATCTCTTGATGTGTTTGCAGTGAGCCCTAAAGTGCGCCTGTGCACGGAGATTCTTTTCTGGTGTTTTTTTTGCAAACTCAAATTGCGTTGTACGTACATCTGTATGTATGTATGCAAGTACATCGTTTGGATTTTTATTTTTCTTATACATACATATGCATATACATATGTATGTATGCAAGCACTTTAAAATTTTCATACCAAATGTAAAACTCGTTGCTGCTTGCATAGAATTTACAGCAAACAAAACAAAAAAAAAAAACAATAGAAAGAAAAATTTCGAACGTTATGAAATTCGATGCGTTTTACGCAAGACAAATACGAACAACTCTCTAGTGAATTCTATCTACAAAAGAAAGTTTCTTCATGGTTGCGACATATAAATGTAAGCGTTCATACTTGCATACATACATATGTACATATATACATACAGCTGTGTTCGCAATAATAGCAGCGCGACATATTGCCAAGTTTTGACTATTTATTTTTCATTTATAGTTTCATAATTTTTCAATTATTTTTTAATATATTTTAAACTGCAATAAAATCACAGAGTTCACAGTCTTAAATTTTGCCAAAAAAAACTCAACAAATTTTCATCAAAAATTCAAACTTTTTAATGGCCCCAAAAATTTATTCGCTCACAAAACTGCATACCTGGAATTTTTTAAAAGGCTTGGATTAAAAGGGATGAAAAATTTGATGAGCATTTGATAATTTTTTTAATTTAATATAAGTTTAAAACTTTGAATAAATTATTAAAATAATATAATATATTATATTATATTAGTATAAATTATACCTTTATAAAACTTTAAAAAATATTAATTAAAAAATAATAAAACTAAAAAAAATATAATAAAAAATAACTAACTTGTCAAAACTTTGCAATGTGTCACGCTGCTATTATTGCGAACACCGCTGTACATATGTATAAATAATCTTCGCTTGCCTTCTCCTTCTGAATTTCTGATATGAATTGACGTGTGAAATGTCTTTGAAATACCTTGAATAATAAAATGCATTTTAATTAATCTAATTGTTTGCCGAAAATAAAGAAAATATTGTATTACAACAGCAAAAGTTACAGAAATGTGAAAGGAAAGATTATTGCGTTCTTAACATTTCTAAAAGAAAGCAACTCGAAAGGGTTGATATATGAACTGTAACTTGCTAGGAAGTGCTTAACACTACTTTATCATACTCATACATAAATACATATAAACGTGCATACACACATACATATATACATATCTACATCGCTGCCTGTGGCACTAATACATACAAGTATGTACGTCAAGGTGCGACATTTAATTTATAAATTTTGTTTTTTTTATAGAGAGAAAATTTAAAACAGAAAATATTTTCCCAACTTGTTTAGATTAGGTCAAGCGATAGTTCATAAATATGAGCCTTTGAGCCTTCGTTATACCGCAAGGCTCTCCGAGATATTACAAGATATTTTTCGTACACATTCTGATTGCTACTGCGGAAATCTTGCTTAAGAATACTAAATCTGGTCACGTATAAGCCTACTTAGTAAGTAATGAATGAATTCTTCTGGGCAACGGTGTAGGCGACATCCGCAGATCGTTACCTCCTTCTGAGTGAATTTGACAGAATCAGCTGACTTGCTGATATAATAATATATTGTAATATTTTTATTAATATCATTGTTGTAATGCTTTTTATTTATATGTTTTCTACAATATATTTGTGCCCTTTCTTATTTGCCTACTTCTTATATCTCACGGATATCACAAGCTTGTATCTGATCATCCATAAGTTCGTGCGTTTTTTTGAAAAGTGGTTTTAAAATTAATAAAAAAGATGTTTAAGGTATTTATTAATCAATAATATATTTTCCTTCATTATTTACAATGTCTTTCCAACGTTTAGGCAAATTTTTAATTCCCTGCTCAAAAAATTGTTTGTCCTTGGAGCCAAAATACGCTTCGATATCCCTTTTTATAGGTTATTTTGAGGAGTAGTTCTTTTTACTCATATGGGATTGAAGTCCACGAAAAAGGTGATAATCACAAGGTGCAATATCCAAAGAGTAGGTGGATGCGGCATTAGCTCCCATCCGAGCTCGTTCAGCTTGGCTAATGTTTGCCTTACGGTATGAGGTCTTGCGTTGTCGTGGTGAAACAAAACTTTGCGTCTATTAACTAAAGACGGCCATTTTTTTTAGGTGTCTCATTCAAGTTTGACAGCTGATGGGAATAATAATCAGCAGTTATCGTCTGGTTTGGTTCCAGAAGTTCATAATAAACAATACCGGCCATAACCCACCAAATAGACAGGAGAATCTTCTTGGGCTGAAGGCCATCTTTAGGGGTCGGTTCTGGTGTTTCATCTTTATCTAACCATTAGCGTTTGCGAACAGGATTATTGTAAATGACCCACTTTTCATCACCAGTAACGATACGGTTCAAAAAACTTTCATTTTCAAGCCGTTGCAGCAGCTGGGAACACACATTCACTCTCTGCTGAAGGTTGGCGACGGAAAGTCTATGCGGGACCCATTTTCCCAGCTTTGAAACTTTTTCCAACTGAATCAGGTGCCTGTGAACTGTTCTAGGCGATGACTTTAACCTCAGAGCTATCATATCGACTGTCAAATTTGGCTCAGCTTTCACGAGTTCGAGCAATGCGTCGAAGTTAAAGACTTCAGGACGACCAGCGCGCGGGGCATCCTCCACGTCGCAGTTACCACTTCGGAATTTTGAAAACCACTTTTGCGCAGTCTTTACACTCACGGTATCCTCTCCGTGAACAGTGTTTATTTCTACAGCAGCAGCAGTTGTTGCAGAGCTGTAAGTACACTTGGAAAGATCACTTCTTCTCATCAATCTCACGCAACAATTCCGAAGAGTACATAAACTTACTTTCGGACAAATTGCTGTCATTTCTCAATGTGGATTCTGGCGAAAAATTTGTTCTCCAGCAAGATAATGGGGCCTGTCGTTCATCTCATCGCGCTTTGAGTTGGTTTGCTGAACAATTTATCCCCTTTCTTGAGCGACCACTAATTTTTCAATATGTCAATATCATGGAAAACGTGTGGGTGAACTGTTTGTCGAGCAGTTTATGGAAGAAATAAGCAGTACTCTATAAAGGAAGAGTTGAAATATCCCATTTTTCATCCATCGGACTCCCTTAGCACGCAATTAGTGCAAAAACTATTTGATTCAATGCCAAAAAAGATATTTGATGTTATTGGAAAATAATGGAAATACCACACATTACCGGGAAGAGTAAAAAAAAAAATCTAAATAATTTCCAAAGTGCGTTTATAATTTTGCAAGAGTTAACATACATATATTTGTCTACTATCCTCATGTTTAATATAAATAAAGTTGTTTTTTTTCTTGTTATTTGAAGTTGTTGCTCTTAACACATTTAGAGTGCATGCAGAAATATTTTCTTTAAAATATTATACAATAAAAAATATATGTTAGTAAGATTATTGTGCGTTTATATGTAGTTATACAACTGCACCCTGTTGTTTCTTCGTTCTTCGTTGCAACGAATTCGTTTGTATTGGGGTTATACTGCGTCTATTTGGGCTGAAATATGCGCTTTTCCAAATATGAGACAATACTAAGCAAATTCTACGAAATAATTATAACTTTCTTTTCTCTGAGAGCTTAAGGTGGGCCTCTTATCAGTGGCTTCAAAAAAAGGTGTTTTTTCTAAATTTTTTTTCGAGGCGAAAAAGCAACACACAGGAATAATCTTTTGCATTTATTTGAAGGCATAATTGAAGAGTAATAAACAATTTTTTAACATAAATAAAAAAATAAAATGGTGGACATATGAGGGATCTCGCACAGCTTCTCGTTGCGCGCTAGGAAAACGGCGTGAAAGATTGCGGTCGTAGTTTTCACCTGAAACACAAAAGAAAAGTATTGTCTTATTCAGAAGGCTTTCCCGCATATAATAATAGACTACTCTTGTATAAAAATATGAAAAAATGAACACACAATTAATTATTGAAAAAAAGTGCTTTTTTTCGTTTTTTTTTTCAAAAAAGGTGTTAAATAACATTAAACAATTTATTTTTTTTGGTATTTTGTTAGTTAATTAGTTGTTAGTTAAAATTTTGAGGGCATATTCTTCTATAATATATCTAAAAATCGATTTTTTGAAGCCGACTGATAAGAGGCCCCCCTTAATGTGTGTTTGATACAAGTTTAGTTCGCTCGAGTTACACGAACTTCCAAATTCGCCTGTGCATATTCTCACTCTATTACATATGCGTATATGTGGATAAGTATATGCACATGTGTGTATGTATGTAAAATTATATTTCTTATACAGTACTACTCTTTGACAAGTATTTTTTGAGCATTACTCCCCTTTTGTTGCTTTTTTTGTCTTGCCCATACTTGTATAAACAATCAACTGCCGATGATTTACTTTTTTACTGCGTAAAATTTTCCTTAAGGGTTACTCACCTCTTCGTAGGTATTTTCACGTGAACTCGATTGTGCGCTGCTGGCAATAGAACGGCGAAACATTTCACTGAAAATAAAAACACCAAAAAAAAAAACGGTAAATGGAAGAAAGAGAAATTGTCCTCGTGTTTGTTTTGCTTGATTCATTTTTTGCTTAAAAAATATACATACATATGTATGTATGTGTATACGAGGATTTTGGTATGATATTTTACTGACAGAATTCGAAAATAGAGAGATTCCGTTTTTCGCTATATCGTCTACTATCTCGTTCCCTTCAATGCCCTTATGGCGTGGAACCCAGTAGAAATGTGGCTTACAATTCGCTGACAACCTTTCTACTGCCTCCCTGCTCTGAAGAACGATCGTGGATGCAGATAACTTTGTCAACTGTGACAATATTCGAAAAGTTAGTTATCATCGTTAAATCATCAAATGTTTGATACTATAAATAACAATTAAGCAACAACCGCTGGCATATCTACTATGAGACACGATCCAAGAGGAGGTACAATATATATTAATAATAATACAACAAAAAAAAATTATAAAAGTGCTTGAATTGGCTTTAATTCAAGCCCTAATGAGAATCTATGTCCAATTTGTACAAAAACCATTTACATGTTGCCCAAAATGGCAAGAATAGTAGATTTGAAAATGTTTGGAAGAAGCCATAAAATTTGCTATTTTAATGCTGGAGACGCGCATAAAATTAAACTGAAATATTAGAAAAGCATTTAAAAAGCATCCACACAATATATGCATATGTGTGTATGTATGTGTATGAGTAAATATGTATGTATATGCATACCTTAAACGTTGACAAGGCGTAGGCGCTGGGTTGGTTAAATTGAACCTTGAGTCACTCAGATTCGTTGTAGAATTGCTAAGTTGTTGGTTGTTGCTCATGTTGTGGTTGTTGTTATTGTTGTTGCAGTTAGATTTTATTTGCTTGCTGTTCATGTTGTTTTTGTTATTATTGTTTTTGCTGTTATTGTGTTGCTGTTGTATGCTGCTGCTGGTCGTGCGACACGAGCTTTTATGACCCACAGCCACCGCCAACGACATTTTTCGAAAATTATTTGCTGTATCACTTTTTAGTTGTTTCTAGGCAATTTTGATGTATTTTTTTGTGTTTTTGTTTATGTTTTTTGTTTTTTGCGAATGTCAAGTGTCGAATAAAATGTTTTGGAAATTCTCAATTCCACACCAAATATGGTTAGTTCATTAGCTTTACAGCTTTCTAGAGTTTACACACTTTTGTTTTTACTTGGATTCACCAGCTCTGCCGTGAGCCGTAGCCACGCGTTGCACGCTCGACGTAGCGCTAAAGCAATTTGTTGCTCTGATTTGTGTGATCGTTTTTATTGTTTGATTTGGTGTTTTTAATTTTTACGATTTATGTTTTGCAAGTTTTATGAAACTAATTCGCTAACACATAGCCTTTTTTGGTACACTTGTAGCTATAAAATGTTTTTTTTTTCGCCTTTTATTACTTTTTGCTTCACTTCGCTGATATTAATCCTCGCTTCCAATGAGATCAGTGATCGGTGATCTTGAATAGTAATAGATATTTACTGATTTATTATGGACATTTATGGCATCAGAAGTTGATATTTATTTATGATGAAATTTTGTGGTAATATAAAATTTTGCTAAAATACTGGCACATAATTTAGATGGTTAAATTATGGTACTATTTAATAGTATCTCAATTGTCAGCTTGCACACGTCCTGATTTCTGCTTGCTGACTTGGTTTATTATAAATATAATGATGTTCTTAATTAAAATTAATTAAAAAAAAATTAAATTAAAATTTTGATCTCGAATTAATCTCAAACAAATAATTTAATTATATTATACAACACATGATCTGATAAGTCCCGGGCCTAACACATTCTAGTCCGGGAGCCAGGGGTCATTTTGACCTCATCATTTCATGCCAACTAATTTTAATACTGAAGGCAGACACCATTCAATGGAAGACGAAACCAACCGTCAGCTGGTCCAGTAGCGGTGGCTACGTGGGTGGGATGCTGCGAAACGTGTCGAAAAAAAATGTTTAACAACTCATTGAAAATTCCGCTCGCCGCCGAGATGTATGAACGCAATGATACATTCTAGCTTCGGCTGACGGTCTTCCCACCGCTATAAACGCAGCTGACCATCATTATTATATTTTCATATGTGTCCAAAATTATGTAAAAAAAATTCAATCGGCATAAAGTAGTTTTACTTTTTAATTTATTTTACAAGTTCGTCTGTTCAGCTGACGTATTTTCACGTTTCGTACCCTCCCACTCCTCCCCCTAAGTCACAAGTATAGTCAAGAATTTAACGGTATAAAAACGCAGTCCAAAATCGACCCCTGGCTCCCGGACTATTCAGGGTGCGCCATCTTTTAGGTCGGTATGAAAACATTGAATAACTTTGAAAAAAATCAACTGATTTGTGTAAGTGAGGTATTTTGTTTGGTTTGGTTATTTACAATTTACAATATTAAAACTATTTTTTGAATACAATATCAATCAAGTGGCGCCCTTTATTAGCAATCACAAGCTACGATTTTTTTCTGCGTTTGTCATCACCTTGCGGCTTGTTGGTGTAAACCTTATTTTTAAGATAACCCCACAAAAATAAGCCCGGGGGTTAAGTCAGGTGATCTGAGGGGCCAGTCGATTTCGCCTCTTTTTGATACTAGACGTCTCGGGAATTTTCGCTGCAGAAATTTAATTGTGGCATTCGCAGTGTGGCGAAACATGGCGCACCGTCTTGCAATGGTGTTTCATGGATCTCGTGTGAATGCGTCAATTTTGTTTATTCACGCTGCCAGAGAGGTTAAAATGTGCCTCCTCAGCAAATTTTAATGCTTCCGAAAATTGGGTTCGGTGTCAATCATTTGAGCGGCTGTTTGTGAGTATTCCAAGTGACGTGAATGGTCTGTCGGCAATATTCTTTGTGTCAATTGCACTTTATATGGAAGCGAATTTAAATCATACTTTAAAATGCGCCGCATTGTGGTTTCACTGACGCCAAAATGTTGAGCGCGACGGCCGATACGACACTGTTGGCTCCTGGGCAACGCTCTCCCCCACTGTTTCAACAAGTTCTTTGGAACGTCTTGGTCGTTGATGAACAGCATGTTGACGATCTCCTACTGTCCCGTGCTAAATAAAATTCGACACCAAACGACGAATAGTATTGTCAGACGGTGCTTGTTTGCCGCGATACTTTAGGCGAAATGCGCGTTGAGTTAGAACAATACGACTAGAACCACTATTTTCGATGTATAGCGTCACTATTTCAGCGCGTAGTTTTGGTGATCGCTTTACACATGCATGCTTGAAATTGTACTGAATTGACGTATCGAAAACATGAATGTTGAAGTCGATCGGTTGGTAAATGACAAAGTTATTTAGTATTTACATACCGACATAAAAGATGGCGCACCCTGTAAAAGGCGCTAGTTTTATTGCATGCAACTCCTTTTCAGTTAGTACTAACCATGGAAAGACAGCTGTTAAAATTTCATGATATTCTATCCATTAGTTCGAGAGTTATTGCGCTAATAGTGACCTAACTTTTGTTATTTTTAAAACAATGGATCAAATTTCGTGTTTTAATTTTGCACTGCTTCTTGATGGGAACAAATACCGTTCAAGCAAAGCAATGGTTTGAAAAAGTTATGAGGACTCCGATCCAACAGAAACAACAATAAAACGATGGTTTGCTGTCTTCAAACGTGGTCATAGAGACACCGATTACCGATGAGGCACAACGCAGTGGATGTCCAAATGAGGCGGTAACCCCAGAAAACATCAAAAAAATCCACAAAATCGTTTTGAATGATCAAAAAGTGAAGTTGCGTGAGTTAGCTGACATTGTAAAGATATCAAAAGAGGGAGTTGGCTTTATATTGCCTGAGCATTTGACTCTGAGAAAGCTCTGTTCAACCTATTCTGGGTGCGGCGTTTGCTCACTGTTGACCAAAAACAAAAAAGAACGTGTTGATGATTCTGAACAGTGTTTGGCTATGTTTAAATGTAATAAACCAGAATTTTCACATTGATATGTATTATAACAACCGATGAAACAGGGATCCACTACGTCACTAGGAAATCAAAGCGATCATCATCTGAGTGGACAGCAACTCCCATAAGTGAAACAATCGGTATTTTGAGACGTGCGCAGAGGAAATACCATTAAAAGTGAATATTATTTAGCGTTATTGGGGCGTTTGAAGACCAAAATTGCAAAGTGAGCGTGCACATATGGCAAAGAAAATTTGTTTTTTTTATCAAGACAACGCGCCGGGTCACAAGTCAATCAAAACAATGGCAAAACTATATGAATTGAACTTCGAATTGTTCCCACATCCACCGTATTCACCAGATTTGGCTCTCAGCGACTACTGATTGTTCGCAGATCTAAAAAAAAGTGCTCGTCGGTGAGAAATCTGGTTATGATGAGGTTATCACTGAAATGGAAACCTATTTTGGGGCAAAAGATAAATCGTTCTACGAATGTGGTATTGAAATGTCAGAGTGGCGCTGTAATGATTGCGTTGTTCTTGATGGAAATTACATTGATGAATGAAGCTAATTTTGAACAAAAAAAATCGTACTTTCTTTGTTAGGCCCGGGACTTTTCAGCCCTTGTGTTATTACCTGATAAACTGAAATTCTTCATAGTCAGTAATCAAATTATCAGTCAAACTGTTGCATAAAAGGTGTTCTATCCTAACAGCATATTTGCCATCATCTATAGGGTGCTTTTTTTATTATAATTATGGTAGG
The DNA here is from genome assembly GCF_028408465.1 of Anastrepha ludens. Lineage (NCBI taxonomy): Eukaryota > Metazoa > Arthropoda > Insecta > Diptera > Tephritidae > Anastrepha > Anastrepha ludens. Next base: position 116,356,671 of record NC_071501.1, read on the forward strand.
TATGGTATTTTTTGAATATGAAATGCGGCATATGTTCGTCGCGACTGCGAGTCTCATGGCCCTTTCGTTCTGCCCAATTTTCGACTACTTTTCCAATAAATCTGAATAATGAATCTCAATGAGCCCAATTGGGGAAAATGGCACGCAAACGATGATCATTGTTTTCAATTCCTGCACGTGCAATATTTTATAGGCACGTAAGCCATGATCCTAACGTAACACTTTCCACGTAGTCGAAGGACAAATGCCAACAAGTTGAGAACGACGACGAATTGACAATTCAGCGTCTCCTTCAACACTTCGCGCTACAACAACAATATTCTCCCCGGTACGCATATTTCTTTGTCTTGTTGATGGATTTGAATCGAGAAGAGTAAAGTTAGTGCGAAAACGATCAATAACTGCACGCATTGCTTGCTCACTAGGCCTATTATGTTGAACGCAAAATGGACGAAGTTCTCTATGAACTTCGCGAACAGATTTTTTTGTTCAAAGTAAATTTCTACAATTTGAAGGTGTTGTTCTGGCTTCATGATGACTTGCAAAACTTTCCCGAACAGAAGTGTCAACACAGTTTGCCATTCCCTGCTGTCAAGCCATAGTTTTCATACACCTAAGAAAAGACCCGACACGAAACACCACCTGGGTAATGGTAATGGTTGTACGGGTTGGACTAAGGCCTTTATGCACGGCGACCACATTGATCTATTGTGTGCCCCTAATTACTTAACCATAACTATTTAGTACCAAAGCGAACCAGCTCCGTAGGAGGTAGCAATTGTAGGTCTTCCTCCTTTGTGTTAAAGTGTTTATTACAGGCAAAGTGACCTGTAAGTGCCCCACAGAGTAATCTGAGGCCCTTTTTATCTAGGGTTAGAGCAGATTTTGCTCTGTTGTCATGGAAGCTCAAAAACTTTTTGTAGTGATTATGGCCACTTGTGACGTTCCAGTGATCCCTGATTTTAGTTTGGAACAATTTTTTGGTTTCCTGTTTTATATTATTTTTGTTAAAGCCGAAAAATGCGGTTGGCTCAATAAATATCCCTTTTGCCCCTTTTTTGGCATACAAGTCTGCCTTCTCGTTTCCTTTGTGCCCCTCATGTTCCACCACCTTACCAACATATTTTAAAGAGCAGAAGAGTAACGTAGGTAGCACAAAGAAACTGATCCAGGAGATGAATTAACTTGTGAAAATATGAAAATGTATAACTGATTGGAATTGCCGAATCATCGCTAGTGATTGGTGGATTGACTGAATCTCTCAAAATACATACGCAGATCCTGTCATTTCAGCTGATATAAAGTGCATTAAATAAAGTGGATCTGATTAAATAAATTGGACCGGATCTAATCCGTCGAAGCAGCATGTTACTACACCGTATAGGTAGGGATTGATGAGCAGCAACAATAACAATAGCAACACTATTTTTAATGACTGCTTAAAAATTAATAAAAGTGGGCACGCAAAGGTGGAATAATTTTTGAAAAGAAATATGAAAAACCATCAACATTGGTTTGCAAAGAATACCCTTCGAAATACCATGCACCACATCATCAATTGTTCCGAAAGCCATCAGAAAGCAATTTGAAATTTATTGGAGAAGGGCATCTGCGATAAAATCAGCAAGAGATTCAGACGACGCTCGAAATTTTAACTGAATATGTCTGAAAATAAATAGATTAACAGCCTCCTGGTTGGAAGATGCCTGGGCTTCATTGTAATAGTCAGACTTCTGAGGAAATACTGGGCACGATCAAATTTATCAGATAAAGGGAGGACTAGAAAACTAAATTGTGACTTCTTTTTGGGCCTATGTTGATCACTTAAACTTATCACCTTCCTAAACTCCCGACCGCCGTATGCCGAAGTCCAACTACCACCCATCGTAGACGAAGAGCTTTAGCCGCTTGGCCCATGTTACTTCGGCACAATTACGTCCGGGATATTTTAGTAGATTAAACAACATCAACCTTTTCCAAACTGGATAAAGAAACAAAGCAAATGGATTTGAAGGTGAACGAGGACAAAACGAAGTACCTCCTGTCTTCAAACAAACAGTCGGCGCACTCGCGTATCGGCACCCGCGTCACTGTAGACAGTTATAATTTAGAGGTTGTAAAAGACTTCGTTTACTTAGGAAGCAGCATTAACACCGATAACAATGCCAGCCTTGAAATCCAATGTAGAATATTTCTTGTCAACAAGTGCTACTTTGGACTAAGTGTAGACAATTGAGTAGTGAATTCCTCTCTCGACGAACAAAACTAACACTCTACGAAGCTGTCATCATGCCCGTCCTAACGTATGGTGCAGAAGCTTGGACGATGACAACATGCAATGAGGCGCTCTTTGGGGTGTTTTAAGAAAGATTCTAGATAAGATTTTTGAACCATTCCACGTTGGAGACAGTGAGTATTGTAGACAAGCTTTGCGGCGATATAGACATAGAGCAGCAATTAAAGATCCAGCTGCTTCATTGCCTGGGTCATATCGCTCGAATAGATACAAAGATTCCGGCTCTGAAAGTATTCGATGTGAAACCAGGTGGTGGTAGTAGAGGAAGTGGATACCTCCTCTGCGTCGGAAAGATCAGGTGGAGAAGGACTTGGCTTCCCTTGGTGTGTCCAACTAGTGCCGGTTAGCATGAGAAAGAAACGACTGGAAATTTGATTTTTTTTATTTAGTGCTCATAATTTTCTAATAAAAATATAGCTCATTGCCTAACAAAAAACCATGTGAGTCCAACTTTAAAATATTATGCAAAAATTTGAAAAATTCCATAAAACTTGCATCCCGATTCCACAATTCTTAATTCAAGTTTTCTAAAAAATTTTTTTAGTATGCAGTTTTATAGCTCATCAAATTTTAGTAGAATAAAGTGCAAGTTAGAAGTGGCTAGAAAATTCCGTAGATTTGTTATACTTTTTTTATTAACGGTGTTGCGCATTTCCTTCATATAAGAAATGCCCAACAAAACTAGTCCAAATATAGATGCGTTGTTGCCTGACGCAACTTGTTTATATATTATATTGTATTTTTTCACAAATAACTCAATAATAACGCATGCATCGGACAACTTTACTATGCCCCTTGCGACACTATTTTTCCTACATTTAAAATTATTATTATCGAAACTGCAAATACCACAAATATCTGCTTCCAAGTATGAGCGATGATCAGCAATCGTCAGCAAGCAATTAACGCTAGCCAATTATCGAAAAACACACATACCTGCCTCTAAGATTACAAATACCAATTAACTGATCAAAAATAAAAAGCTTCGCAGACAGTTTCAGCTTCCACACACTTCACTCAATACGTATTCGCTGACTCAATAGCTTCAAAATGTTGCTTAAGCCCGCAAGTAGTTAAACAAAAATGGTACCATATTTAGGCAGCGTGCTGTGGCTAGCCGGCAAAGCAATTAACTCTGATTTTGGGAGTCGTTGAAGAAAAAATCGCATGCAAGCTTGCAAGCGATTGACTGCTTCCAATGCAAGTTTGTTGCTTAAGTCTTTTGTATTTATGCTTCGCTCGCGCGCGTTCATTGACTTATTATCTAATCACTCGCGCTCGCGCTCATATAAACACTTTGCGCCAAATTTAGCCATTTTTACAATAATGTTTCGATGGTCTCAATTACGATACTCCATCTAAACGTACAGTAGCTATATCTGCGGCTCGCTTTTTCGCCTACTAATTTAGCATAATTTTATTTGTTTTTTTTTGCATACTAATTTCTATGAGAATCTTTCATCTACTTGAATTACACTTTTATCACACTTTATTGTCCGTTTGCGCATGCGCTTCCACACTGATTTGTTGCAAAACTGATTTATGTCATCTTCATCGACTGGCGTTGGACGGCCATCGAGTTGCTTGCATGGATGGATGAACGGTTGGCTGTGCGGCTGGCTGGCTGATTGGCTCACTAGCGCTGTTGTTGTGATTTGCTGGCGGAAAGCGTCAGCACTTGCCAAGTGAACAATTAGTTCTACACGTCACATACGCTGCAGGAAGTCATTTGAACTTGACGTATTCATGTCCATGCCAATGAAATGAGTAGAGAGACGCAGAAGAAAAAGTGCAGTAGCGACGCAATTGTTGTTGCCATCACAGCCGCCACAACGTCGCTGGCGGCCGTCTGCTGGTTGTGCTTTATTTGCAACACTGGTAGCATTGCATCAATGTCCCTGTGTTGCCCTGCCTATCCATTTCGATTTATTTCACTTTGCTTCTGCTGTTTTATGCTCATCTTCATCATCATCATTATCATAGCGAGTAGTGTTTTTATTGTTCTGTTTTCGCTTTTTTTTCTCCCATTGCTGCAACAAAAAGTGATCACATGTCCTTCTACGGATGTACGCTTCGGTATTAATGACATCTACGCGCCACAACGCACTTTGCAGTGCCAGTGATTTGCAAACTTTTTTGTGGCTTAGGTGTATCCACTGTATTTTCAAGGTAAAGAAAGGCTACGAAGTGCGATGGACAAAGTGTGAAGAAAAATGTAACTTTAATTTGTTCATAAAACATAAATTTCCACCTTTAAGACTAGGCTTTGAACTATCTGGTAATGATATAAACTTAGCTGCAGTAAAAAATCTTAGTAGACAGCATCCACTTAAAATTCAACTAAACTGCATTAGATGGTCCGTAGTGACTGCATTCTTGTTTTATAGTTCCAGCCTTATTGTTTGTGGTTAAGCTTGATCAACAGGTAGGCACAGCGCGCAAGAAATGATAGCACAGGAAGCTTCACCAGTTCGGACTATTATTCTTTTTCGTTTAATGTGTCCTTTTTTATAAAAACATGGTTCATTGCCTAACAAAAGTCATATTAAAATAAGTTTCGAACTTCACTCAAATTTCATAAATTTTTCATAAATTTCTTAACTACAAAAATTCCACAAATTTTTCATCCAAAATTCACGATTTATAAGGATATTTTGGTATGCACTTTAGCAGCTGGTTAAATTTTAGCAGTCGTGGAATAAAGTACTAATGATAGTTTGAGGTTGTTAGAACATCCCGTTAGGCTGGGTTATGGTGGTAGTCGGCCTGTACGATCTTTAGCACTAACAGTCGGTTGTGATATCACTGTGCGAGATGGGAATCTCATTTACTTTTCTTCATGGAACCATTTTGTGTGGCTTATGAAGCGCAGAACTGGTCCCATCCCCACGCCAGACAGTTCCGAAAGATAATTGAAAAAGTATCTACCTAGAAAACCTGCTCTGGTTTTAGCTAAGGATGGACAATTGCAAAGGAAAAGCTCAACTGTTTCTTCCTCCTCTACAACTTCTACAATATTCATGGGAGTAGGCTCCTCCAGGAGGAAGCGGGCAACAGCAGTAATAACGCTGACACACCAAATTTAGCGAGCCATCTGTGCCATCCTTCTGGCAGAAAAATGTGTAACACAGATGGCGCTCCAAGCAGTAAGAAGACGTTGTTCCTAAGCAACGACAGGTGGGCATTCCCACTATTTAGGATTGGTAGCGGCAGGATAATCACCTACCCTGTCAGAAATCAAATAGATTAACGGAACCAACGCAAGACAAGAGTCTTGTCGAGGCCCTATGCTCACGAGTGGAGTGAACAAGGAACAAAAAACAAAAAACACCCGTCTAACGGTTAGACGCGATAGAAGTGAAACCTTCCGTAAAACAAACTGAGAGAGAATAAGACGAAAGCAGCATTAGGAGCAAGATAATTATAGGTTCATTATAATATTGCTATAAAGTTCATATTTTATTTTCTTCATTTTATTATTATTCATCCTCAATGTTTTCAATTTCAACAAATGATACGAGTGGCTTATGATAGCTAAAATATGATACAAATGCTTTGGTTTCGATGTTGTCAACATGTCTTTGAAATACCGCGTCAATGGTTGTTTTTGATCGTGTTGTCGATTCAGTGCGATTGTTACACATTTTTAAATTGAATGTTGTATTGAGAACGTCAATTAAAGGAACCGCTGGGTCCAATGCAAAATTTACGTTAAAATCGCCACTTAAAATCATTGGAACTTTATTGTAATCTTTTCTAAGTATCCGCGATACTTCTGGTGTATACTTTATTAAATTTTCGTGAATGAATTCCGTGATGCTATTTATTGATTTTTTTTCTGTCGATATTCACGACACTTTTCTGCATTATTTTTCGGCATAATTGCGGTAAATATTTAAAAATGAAAATATTTACGAATATAAAAATACACACGCGGTTGCTATTATGAGCGTCCCCAGCAAAACCTGCGTGACCGAAACTCTAACACAATTACATTTTTTTGAATGTTACAAACACATATGCACGCAGGTTTTGCTGGGGCGTGACCGAAACTCTAACACAATTACACATATGCACTCGTATTTGTTTGAAAATCGACTTTTTTTTTGGTTCTCCGTCACCTTTGGAAAATGTGTAAACAGTAAGCAAACTTTATTCATATATTTTTCCTCATTTTTGCATCAGTAAAATTAAACAAACGCCGTAGCCGAATGGGTTGGTGCGTGACTACTATTCAGAATTCACAGAGAGAACGTCAGTTTGAATCTCGGTGAAAACACCAAAATTAAGGAAAACTATTTTTCTAATAGCGCTCACCCCTCAGCAGGCAATGGCAAAACACCGAGTGTATTTCTGCCATGAAAAAAAGCTCCTCATAAACATATCATAAAATAAAAAAATAAAATAACTGTACAAAAAAAATTTTTTTCTTGTGATTCGAACCAAGGATTTTGGATCGGAAGCTCACATTGCTAGCCGCTCGGCTATCGCGCCATGCTGTCGGCGCTGGCCTAAAAGTTATTTAGTTCGTCGCTACGTGTATATGTAATATTCGTAGCCAAGAGTGTCGCTTTTTTCGTTTCACTTTTTCTCAAATCACTCCCAACGATTCTAAAGAAGTTTTCACTTCAAAAAAAAACTCCTAGTTTCAAAGAATGCCTGCCAAGTAGCCAATGACCGGTTATACAAACCACGATCTTCGAGATATTCTCCCTTGAAAGGCTAAGCAGCTCCTTTGCCTTTTTCTTTTTTTCTTATTTATTTGGGGGCATGGAGCTCTTACACATATGCCTTCATCTCTTCTTATTGGCCTCTCGGATAATGTTGTTTTTGATTAATAGTTCGTCCGTGGCCATAGACATCACCATGGCACTTCTATCAGAAAGCAGTTGAAGAGTAGTGCCTTTCCTGGCTAGCACAACGGCTTTACATTTGTTCTCAACGCTTCTGTTCCCCGGAATTGAAATAAGGTTGACCTTGAATTCGACACTAATATCATTTAGGGCGGCCCGGAATCCCTATGCAAGCTTCGATTATAGTATAGCCGCATTAATTGAAGAGCCGACTGGCTATTCTATTTGTAGTTTTTATTACTGCATGCGTATTTAGCATAGATACCTAGCCACTTATTTTATAGCTAGAAATTCTGCCTGATAGACGCTGCAGTAGTCTGGTAGTTGAACGGAGAGTTCAAGTCCTATATCCTCCGAAAATACTCCACAGTCAACCTTAGCCTCTAGCTTGGAACCATCTCTATAGGCCCCGTTCTCCGTCGCCTTGGGGTTTACCACTTTCTCTTTGCTCATTTCGAAGAGTCTGTCGAAGGTGTTTTTATCTTGACGGTTTGTCGCATTTTCTCCATGATACGATAAAAGAAAAATTAATGAAATATTTCGTATACCTTGCATGAGAGCTGACAACATGAAGGCGGCCTTTATGAATAGCAACCAGTGCCTGTGTGCTTGTGCTACGTTCGCCAAGCTAGCACTAGAATTCTCATTAAGCTTATTTTTTTTCTCTTCCGTGCAGATCTATAGGACCTTGCTAGGAGAAAGACCCCACGTTTTTCCAAAAACACCCTTGCACTGTCAAAAGGCTGTCAGTGCTTTGGATGTCTTTGTTTCAACATGTGATTTCCAAAGAAGTTTACTGTCGAGGATTACTCTAAGATATTTAATTTCCTTGGATAGCTAGATTGTGACTCTTTTTAGCTTAGACAGAGCGAGTCCATCAAGCTTCCTCCTTCTGGTGAAGACGGCAATGCCAGTCTTGGTGGGATTTGCCGATAGCCCATTCGCATAGCATCAAGTGTCAATCATATCCAGAATTTTCTGCACTTTCCTGCAGATGTTCATAAGCGAAGGGCCTGTTACCAAACAAGCAACTTCGTCCGCATATGTTTGTGCGTAGACCTCCGAGTCGGTTAAGGTGGTGAGCAGAGGATCGATCACCTTGCACCAGAGCAATGGAGAAAGCACACCGCCGTGAGTCGTGACCATAAATATATTCGAGTTAGTTTAGTTTTTGGTTGCCATTAACTTTTCTACTTCATTGGAACGATTATTAAGACATATAAAGCAGTAATTTTTTGCCTCGAAATTCGATAAGTCGTATTTTTGTATGATTTTGCAATCGATCTTGCCTATATACATATATTAAAATAATTCACATAGACTCAGTTTGCAAGTGACTTATTGCATGTATACTTGCATATGTAAATGTATACAGTATACTCTCCCTCTTAACTGACACCGCTAATAAGCGAACACTTTTCCAGTACCACAAATCCCTACTCTCCCATAATACGTTAACTCTCCAGTAGCATATATACTAACACTTCCAATGAGCGAACAAATTTTTCAGTGCCTTAGGTGTTCAGAGAGAGTACACATAGAGTGTACTATAGAGTGTAATATAACTGGCACTCACACCCTTTATTGAGTGTATAGTAAAGCTCCTCCTGCTATTTGTGGTGCGCATTTTGTTATCTTCCACAAACGGAGGGACCTACAGTTTGTTTTATGCCTCCTCCGAATGGCAGATGGTTTCTTATGAGGAGCTTTTTCATGGCAAAAAGACTATTGCAGGTTTGCCATTGTCTGCCATGGGGCATAGCAATAACCTACTAAGTCTTATTTTGTCTCGCAAGTTTATTTGCTTTGCAGTTGTTCTCTGGTCCCCTATGAGATGAAACCAAAGTGAGGTAGAGTCTGCTCTATTTACAAATATCCTGCAGAAATCGGCGATTTTTCTTGGCAAGCTTAGATCTAATCGTGACTATTATTCAATAGAACTGCAAACTGGCTATTATTAAATTTACAAGTAAGTATGAAGACTTCTGATTCTGGTTCTATTCACCATCATTTTCTCTTCACTTTTACCTCGAAGTTTCCTCAAAGTTCCTTTAATTCGTAGGTTAATCCCACACTTTTATAAATGGGGAGCTTTGCAGTTTTACGCTTTCGATTAGAAAATATTCTTAAGATGAACATATTTTGTTATGCATTTTAGTTCAAAATTTTCTGAAATTTTACACGTAATTCTTAAATGCTTATTAATAATCGAAATACTTCTTTCGTAGTTCTCCAACATTTGCTCCTTGCAAGTCACTGAGTTAATTGAAAAAAGTATAAATTTGTTATTTAATTTGCTCTTTCATTAAACGAAAAAAAACAATGCTTAATAAATTGTGCAATTACGTAGGTACTTCGCATCATTTCCATTCGAAATCCTTGAGCTACCAGTGATTTCCACTATCCGACTTCGTGAGCAGTAAATAAAAAAGTTTCAGCACCACCTGTTAAACGTAGATTGTTGTTGTTGGCAGCTGGCAGCAAAAAATTGCTAATACGTGTCCTCAGCACATAATAATAAACCACATTAAAGACAAAGTAGCTGCGGCTGTCGAGCTAGATGAACCTACAGGCATACATACCTATACATACATACATATGCAAGTATAACTGCTGCATTTTCCCCTGATTACTACCAGCCACCGCCATTGCTGCTGTTGTCTGTTCTACTGCTGTTATTGCTGGCCGCTTTTCTCGTTGCTGCTTCCGCTACTGCAGTGCATCAACAAAAAAGGGCTTCTGTGCAATTGGAAGTTGGCAGCAGTTGCTCGTACTTATTGGATATTATTGTTGTTATGATTAAAGTATGCTGCGGTTGTATACAGTGCTGAAAGCAGCAACATATCACGTATTGCAATTGCGACTGCAATGGACGTGCAATACATTTCATTGTGCATACCTATACTCATACACATACATATGTGAATATGTGTGCATGTATATCTGTTATTATGATATGTAAAATCCCTTGCACGAGCAGGCAATTGTAATGGGCTATGTTAAATGTATAGTATTATGTACAATTATGTCTGCTTATGTGCTAGTAAAAACTACATACTGGCTTGCACTGATGTGTGTATGAGCGTAAATATGTACATATTTATTTGTGTACAGCTTCTTGTAAATAATAATAATTGTTTTATCGCTTTCGTCAGGCAGTCAGACATTCATAGCTTTGTAAGGAAAATATATTACATAGTAATAATTACTGGCACTGCCTGTGGTCGAAAATTATATCAGTAACAACTTCCATTTTAATTACTTATTTTTATTCAATTTGAATGGAACTTACTTTATTATACAAAATTAATTAGTTGTTTTTCTTGGTTTAACGCTTTTTCAGAGCAAAAAATTATTACAATTTATACGTATTGTTACATTATTGCTTTCAGTATCAGTTTAATTGTTATTATTGCGAAATAGTGCATAATGTGAAAATGATGCATTGCACATTCAAATCCGATATTTTTATTCCCTTACATAAGCAGTCAGCCCCGATCTTGAAGTTACTGAAACCAAGATGAGGAAAAATCGCAATGTGCGCATACGTACATATGTATATACGTTATATGAAGTTATGTATGTATATGCATGATGGAAGGAATAATGAGATGGCGCCTATCGTGGTACCGTTACTTTGCTCTCAGCGAATTTGACAATGAGTGACGTCATATTAGCATCAGCATGGCCAGATTACCATTTTCCGTAACTTGATTTTGCAGTTTTTTTAATATTTAGTCTCGGAGTTTTAGTTCTTTCTTCATGACATTTTTCTAGCCTGTTTTAATTAAATGTAATGTTTATAATTTTGTAAAATATACATATTTTTAAAAATTAGTTCAATAATTCACTTCCTATTATTTCGCTTTACTTTTTTTTTAATCTGGTAGCATTGCCCGCGATTGCAGTTGTTGTTGGTGTTCTTCTCCTTGCAGTAGTCAAACCTTTCTCTTGCTACTGCTGTGTTGCCGAGCTTTGGATATAAAAACGCATTGAAATTCCCATTTAAAGAAAATAAAATACCAAATTTTTATTGAATTACTTAAAGGACTTTGTATGCGTGACAAATTGTTTTGAAATGTGCGTTTTTTGTATACATTTTTTATGGTTATCAATAATTTAATTTACGAGTTTTTTGTTAGGAAAACGACTTTTTTGCTATATTTGAGGTTATGTAACAAGATAAAGTACCTTTTTTAGAAGAAATTTCGTTATGGTTTCTTCAGTATTTTCTGGTATTTCTTTTTGCTTATTTTTAGAATTAATACACCTGCTGATGCCCTATGTCCCACTAAGGATTAAGGATCGGCAAACACGATAACACCTCTATGGTTTTGGTTTTCAAAATGTGTACAAAGTTTTTCAATGCTAAGAAGAGTTGAGAGAAGAAGATTTAATTTTCTAACATAACCTAAAAATAAGCAGCAAATTAAATTTGCACTTTCAAAATATCAAATTTTATAAGAATCAACAAATTTTCATTAGCACTAAAATCTTCTCAGAGTGACCTTTTTTAATCTTCTTTTGTTTAATGATACAGGTTTTTTTTAACTTACAGTTTCGGTAGCTTTAAATTGAAAAAAAGAAGCAAACACCAAACTTAAAAATTTTCGCATTTTGGGTATAAAAAAGCACTAAATTTATTGCGAAGAGCAAATGGTTGGTAACTTTGCAGAACTTAGCTAATGTGACGTCAAGCGCTATCTGATGGGCGCAATCTTGTTTCTATCATTCTTGAGTTATATGCATATATATATATATATATGTAAGGGTTGTCATTTTACTTTGGAAAGGAGTTACACTACCCCTTTTCGCAGTGTCTCTCCCGTTTCAATACTGAAATAACATTTCGTTAGTAAATAGGTAGTCGTACAGAATTCTAGTATCTTAACATAATCTTTAACAGAGCTAAACGGTACGAAAATGTTAGTGGGAGGTGACACGCCTCCTCTTCCAATACCCACCAATTTTCTTTATTATCATAATACGTTATATCCGAATTAATATTATATTTCATTGCAATGGAATAAATGGAGCACTCGCAACTGAGGCGTGACTTTGGGTGTGACTTGTTTATGATATGGAACTTTAACCTAAACCGATTTACAGATTGTGTAAAATTTTAACAGTGTATGAAATTCTAATTTCTCAAAATTCTAACAGGGCATTGGGGATTGAATTATCATCTTATTAACTTATAGATACACACCAATGGAACTTGCGAGTTCCGTAGAGAGAAAGCTGCAACCGCCTAATATATGCTGGCATCGTGCCTAGCACTGCTACATAAGCGGAACAAATATCTGCGGTACAAAATATGTATCTTACCAGAGGAGAATAAAACTAAAAAACAAAAAAATTTAATTTATTGAGGAGGCTGGTCTCAGAGAAATTTTTTGGAATTCATGAAGGGGCATATTAAATGTTTCTGGTCGCAGTGTTAATAAAAATAATAATAATAATAGTAATTATATTAGATTTCTATCCACCTTAAATACATACGAGATGAAACGCTAAATCTATGGCAACACCGCTGGATTAACGAAACACGCAGCAGATGGATGGCTAAGCTTATAAAAGACGTAGCCACATGGAACAGCAGGAACTTCGGTGAAGTCAATTTTAATACAACCCAAATGCTTTCGGGCACAGGTATTTCCAGATATACCTGTTAAAAATAGGGAAATGCGAACATCTCACATGCATATATGGGGATGCCACCGAAGATGACGCGGAACACCCACTTTTCCAATGCATGCGTCGGGAACAAGAACGTCGAACGCTGGAGAATGCGGTCGGTCACATAACCACTAAAAATGTAATCGACAAGATGCTAAGTGGCGAGGAAATATTGTAGATCATCAGTGGTTTCGCGGAAAGAAGTTTTCGGATAAAAAAGCGGTACCTGGACGCAGGCACCTAGGTATAGACCTTTGGAATGAGGTACGTGGAACGCCACTCTGAAGCCGGTTCCAGAGTGGGCAACGGTTCTAAACGAGGAAGAACTTTTTAGTCTCCGGACATACCATTGCTGCGACGGCAGCTCGCTCTGATGATGCATTAGGCATTGTTCACCCCTTTACCCACAAAAAAAAAAAAAAATACATATCTCTTTATTATTTAATAAAGATGTATATGGTTTGTCCATTTTCAATCAAGTTTTAAAAATATACACAAATTACAAAGCAATGCAAGAACAAATTTGTGATTTTTTTTCATAACTTATTTTTTTATTTATTTAACTTACGCTTGTGCCCACATAATTAAGTCACTTTATCTTTTTGCAATATTCGCAATATTTTTTACACAAATATTTTTTTCATTAGATAAAAATGTAGTTCATTTGCATAAAAAACCCTTATACATATAATATGTAAATAAAACTTCCACACTTTGTGCAAAATTCGCCAAAATTTTATAAATTTCAAAAATTATCAAACAAAAAAAGTTAATAAAATATAAAAAAACCTTCTTAAAAACTTCTAGGTGTGCAGCTCATTCAATTGTAGTAAAGGGTGGTCAAATTCCAAGGGCCGATGTTGAATGTGAACCACACCTACACGTCAACGACACCGTTTTACTTCTTTCTTTGGGGTTATTTGAAAGAAAAGGTGTATGTCGATAAGTCAGCAACAATTCAAGAGCTAAAGGATGAGATAATTCGGTACGTTAACGGCATAGAACCTCAATTATGCCTCAGCGTCATCGAAAATTTGGACCATCGGATGGAGGTGTGCCGCCGAGGCCGTGGTGGCCATTTGGCCGATATTATGTTTCATACGTAATTGAGCCATACCAATATTATCATAATAAAGAGAAATGATAATAATTTCTTTAAAAAATTGTATTTTATTCAAAATCAACACAGGCCCTTGAAACTTCACCACCCTTTATAATAAAGTACAAGTTTGAAGTGGCTCAAACGGTGTTTTTTGGCAATTTTTTGCATACAATCAAACGTTATAATTTGACCCCGTAGTGGCGACCCCATCAAGTGTCGATCTACTTTCCAAGTTTATTAGCTGAAAAATGCACGCTTTCGCTCTTCTTGCATTCTGCTTGAAACTCTGGCTAGCCAATCACTCAATCTCGGCAACCTAGGCCAATTATGTTCTAAATGATGACTTCGTTAAAGGATACCTGAATGGCATACGCAAAATTAAAACTTTCTTTTTCTAAAATCTCCAAATACATTGACCACTTAGTATTGACACCGTTGCGCTCACTGTCGTCGTTCAAAGTGCCTGTGGGAACGTGAATTGAGCAAAAAATGTAATGTTTTCCTCCAGAAAATAGTAAAAAACAAACTTCTTTGTCTAGCAGTTTGATGTGTCAGCGAATTTGAACTTTGTCTCTTACTAAGTAGCTCCTTTTCTTTTTCTTCATTATCTTCTTTAAAAAAATATCCGCTTCTTCCGCTATTTTCCTAAGGCTTCCTTAACATTTGAGTAATTCGAGTTGGCATTCAATCTCGCCTGCTGATGCTTTTTTGCTGTCTACTTACCTGCCTTTGCCATTAACCGAAGCATTGCATTACTACTTTACGTATTCTTTGGCTTATCCTATAATCACAAAAAAAGAAGAAGAAGAAGAATAAGAAAGGAGAAGATGATCAATGTCGTCAAACATGTTGAAGATAAAAATAAATTTAAAAAATGTCTACTTCCGTTTCCACTTTGCGGTCGGCGTGTGCTGCGTGTGCGACTTTAGGCTCCTTAGGCAACGAAAGATTTTTTGAGTAACTTGAGTACAATCTCAGTTTGGGTATTATTGTCAGTCAGTTTTTCCTGTCTCTTACCTTTTTCAATAATAAATTCCTCAATGGAAGCTGTTAAACCGATAATAACGAAAATCTGTTGCATTTCCATTACTGGAAATTTGATAGTCCGTTCGTTCGATCGGTCGAAGTGCAAGCGGTAGCGGCGGCGGGGAAGGACAAGAGAGAGAGAGGGGGAGATTGCGCAAGGTTGCATACATTTTTAAAATGCTTACTTTTTTTAATGATACCTACAAACTGAGCAAGGCGAAGCATATCGTAAATATTATAAATATTTATGTTGCTCCTTTTAGTATGTATGGATGTATGTATGTATTTGAATGTATGTATGTATGTAGACATCAGCAACACGTTGCCTATTAATTGCGCCGTATAAAGCGGAAGTCAGGTAGCCGTAGTACGAAAAAATTTTGCCTCTTAAAATTTCATCTGATATCTTAATTTTTTTTATTGTTTTTATGCATTAGAAATTCTCAGTTTCATCCCATTTTTCGGCTTGAAATTGTGCACTTGTGAGAAAGCATCAATTTTGGAATTAAGCGGCGCTTTAATTAAAAAGTCACTTCTCTAATCAACAACAAACGTCCACCGTCAATGCGATGATCTTCTGTGTGATCTGTAATCTTATAGCCACAACTCTTTTTATTGGTTTTCGTGATTTAGCAACACCTGCGTGCAATTTTCAATTTGCTACTGTTGCCACTTCGATGCACGCAAAATTTCAGTAAATGTGTGTATGTATGTGTGTAATTTATTTGTTTAAGGAAGCTTCAATGGATGTGTATTTGTGTGAGTATGCGTGTATATAAACGCGCACATCGCTATTTGGATGTTCGAAGGCTTCTGTAATGCACAAAGAGCTACAGAGTTTTGAGTCTTTTAAGTGGTGCTTACAGGTTGCAAAAAGTTGTGATGCAAATTTTAAGACAGACTGTGGGCTTACTAAATATTATTGTTGTTGCGCCTTGCTCTTGTTCTTAAGCGTCGCTTTTAAGGCCAAAATGATTAAGGCAAATAAAAACCCCCCAAAAAAATCACTTACTTTGTATATTAATTAAAAATTTTTGCATGATGTGTTGCTTGAACTTAAGAAAGCAAAAAATAGTAAAGCTCCTGGCCGGGAAGTTTTATAAATCTGCATCAGAAGGTTTCTTGTTTGACGTACTAAAACCTTTCAATTCGATTTACTTATGGAAAGAAATTCCCACCTCATTCCAAAAGTCAGTGACGGTTTGTCTATTTAAGAAGGGTGATCCTGGTCTTGCGGAAAATTATAGAGGACTCTTTCTGCCTCACGTAGGTAGGTAGGTAGGTAGGTAAGATGGCAAGATTACCCCAGGTATACTACAAGTAGCACTTACGTGCCATTTTGTTACCATAATGTGGACCAATACCTGTGAAAGGATTTAGGGAGGAGAAAAAACCGCCCACAGCCATCCAGTGCTGTTGATGTAGCGGAGGAGAGAAAAGGGATCTGTGCTGGAGACTTTCTTCAAGTCATCCCCAAAGAGCACGCTAAGGAATCTTAAGCGCCTAGCCGCCAGAGCCGGACATTTGCAGAGAAAGTGTCCCACAGTCTATTTCTCTGCAGGATCCCCACAGCTTCTACAATAGGGGTTGTACGGAAATCCAAGCTTCTCCGCATGAGTACCGATCACCCAGTAACCAGTGAACACCGCAACAAGTTTGGAAATTGAATGGCGGGGGACTCCCATCACCTTAAGCGTTCTGTTTCTATCGTATTGAGGCCATAGTGAGGCTTGACACTCTATATAATTTATAATATAATATAATTTGTACTGCGCTTCTGTTAAAATGCATTAATGTTTGGTTTGATTTGAACAAAATCATTACGGAATTTCAAGCTTATTTTCGCAAGAGATACTTTACAAGGGATTCTCCTTTTCAACCTGTGGTCAATTGTGAATTTGAATTTCAAAGCAAAAAATAAAACTTTCGTCTTCTTTATTGACTTTTTATTTGCCTTTGATACCTTGAAGTATGGCTGGCTAGCATCTTATGGCCCCTCAACCCATATGGTAGAAATTTTAAAACTGTTGAACTTTCTCCTAACCATGACGCATTTTCTACCCCTTTTTACGCAAATCAAGGGGTAAGTCAAGGCTGTCTGCTAAGCCCAACTTTATCCTCTCTGTACTTAAATGATTTAAACGGTTTCCCACTTGGTTGAGTTACAGTGACTAATCTTTGTATTAAACTGTTAAACGTACGCCGACGACTTAACGCTTTTTACCGAGTTTTCGATTATAGCGTCAAATATGGATTATAGCATTCGATGAGCCATCAAAAGTTAATTTGACCAAGTCGAAATGCATGGTGTTTAGAGAGTGTAGCAGAATTCCTTCTTCTTATAATTGGAAGTTTGGCGACTTGAATATCGAGATTGTTAACGAATACAAAAATATCTGGGTGTGCTGCTTACACACAAGCTCTCTTAAACGAAAATCTGAAGCTTGCTGATTCCAAAACCACTATCAATGCAACTTGACTTAAATATATTAATAATCCTCGAATCTGCATTTAAAATAAACTAAAAATGTATGATGCATGCTCAACGTCGATCATGTTTTGAGGGGCGCAAGTGTGGGGTGTCGATGAATAAGATTCAGTTGCCATTACTTCTTCGGTCTACATTTTTTTTAATTCAATTTTTTGTTGCCAAATACTCCGAATTGTATGATTCATTATCAAAGATTTGCTTCCGCAATATCCAAACACACACTACGAGCACATGTGTATGCACTTTGTCCTGCAGTGTTTTATTCTGCCAAGTCACATACTCCCGCGCATCCTTGCTGAGGAGACTGTACGCCTCGACGCTCATTGGGTTAACAAGTGGAAGGATATCTCGCTAATGTTAAGTATGGGGCCTATTAATGCGTTTACTTCTGAGTCCTTGTCTTTGTTCACACCAACGTTGTAGTACAGCATCATTTTAGCCTCATTGCGGAATATCACATCATTGCAGCAGCTATCTGACTGAGCTATGCGCGTCCCAGCGAATGATAACCTCTTTTCAAAATACTGTGCAGAGAGGAAATGCTTCTTTCGGGGATCTCGTGAAGTAAAATTATGCTTTTGTAAAACCTAGTGGACTGTTTCATGAGAAATTTCGGCCCTACTCTTATCTCTAAGCTCACTGGCAAGATTTCTTGTCGAAATATGCGAATTTGCGTTTACTTTTCTCAACAAAATACATTCAGCGGGGACAGATATTTATCGTGGACTTCCACTTGCAAATTTTAACTCAATTATAAAGCAGAAATGCCTTACCACCTTGAGTGTAAACCATAAAGTTACCTTAATCCGGATCCTGGGACATCGGAACATTTAAGGAAATAAAAAAGCTTGCGAACTGGCAAGGGAGGCATCAGCCATGCGTAACATTCTTTTAAAATCAGTATTCACACCACTGGGTGCAATCCAGAATGAAATTTCCTTAAAACATCTACGAATCGCGGAGTGCATATAGAGGGACCAGACATCATTCGAAGTTAACAGAACATACAACCATAAACAAACGATAATACGGGTGATAACTGGCTTCTAATCTATCGGGGAACAAGGAGCCAAAATCATCATCCCCCACAATGACATACGTTTTGTTCTGATAACTTCAAGTTAATTTATTCAGAATGCGGACTATTTGGCCTCGATACATTGTTTTGTGCGCTCTAGAAGCTTGTTTCAGGCCATTGACAGGAATGTCCTTGAGGATGTCGGCGCAAGCCTTTTGGATAGCCTTTACGGACGCAAACCGTTTTCCTTCTACGGTCAAATGCAATTTTACGAATAGGTAGAAGTCACAGCCATATCAGGCGAATACGGTGATTCATGCTTAAAATGCGATGCAACAAACGCTTCAAAACGCCAAGATGAGCATCGACTTAATTTTTGATTTCTCCAAACGCGATTTTTTGGGTGGTAGCTCGTCTAGGGCCTTCCATTCGGCATTTGGATGCTTGGTTTCAGGTTCATGTTGGAAACACCACGTTTCCTCACCAGTTACAATGTTGTAAAGGAAGTTCTCGTCTTTTCTCGCCTCTTTAATGAGGTCTTTCGAATGTTGAATTCTGAGCAATTTTTGGTCCTTAGTTAACTTGTGCGGAATGAAACGTGCGCAGACCTTTCGTAAGCCCAAATGATCAGTTAAAATGCGATAAATCGATGTTTTGGAGATATTCAACTCCGATTCCATGAATTTCAACAATGAGTTCGGTTCATTTTTGATAAATTTACGAACCATTTCGATGGAGGTTTCGATGATTACCGATTTTGTCATTTATGTCCTTACAACCATCTCGAAACGTGTAAACCACCCATGAGCTCTGGCACGCCATAAACTTTGTTCATCAATTCAAATGTTTCGGTAAAGGTTTTATCGATTTTAAAACAAAATTTCATGAACAATATGAACAATGACAAATACTGACACTTAAGACGCAATAACTTCACTTCCACTGAACCGAATGTCACCAAGCTTTCACTGGAATTGAGGTTGGTATGTAACTTCCAACGCACTAACTCATTTACAAAATGGCGCCATCAAAAACATTTTTATGACGCCAGTGTTGTTTATTTTGCACTTCACCTTGTATAATGTGCAAAATACTTGCGAAGCATATTTTAAATTCGTAAGCAAGTATCTATTTTGAAGAAAGCGCAGCTTTGAACAGTAACCTTATACCTCAGTACCTTATACAGCTTGTAAAAAAAGTTTGGCAACAGTTGCATAAAAATAGACAGAAAAATCAAATTAACTTCAGGAAGCTTTGTATTAAAACTTATTGGACAACTAATTACTTTGGTCCGAGCTTATCTTATAGGTAATTAACTCTCACTAAGAAAGCGCACTTTACACAGAAGAATCTGTGTGGTTGTGCCGTAATACTATCATTTAAAAAATCAAATCGAATAGAATATTTTTTCCAAGAATTTAGTAAATTTATATTTTTAATGCGTTTCTCATTTCGAATTATAGCTGCTAAGTTGGCTTTGCAGTTCCAAAGTTTACAAAACTCTAAAAAAAGATATAAAATTGTCAAAACTTTTTCAGTTCAAAAGTTTACAAATCAGTGGTGAAAGCTCACTGTAAAATTGAAAGCTATATTTCATGAAAGCTTCTAAAACGCAGAAGAAAATTAATATAGAATAGAAGCTTTAGTTTGACAAAAAATACTTTTTATATCCCTACACATTTTTAAGGCGCTTAGAAATTAACTCCTCTTTTTATCATAAGAGCTATGTTTCCCACTCCATCCTTGACATGACCTGTTAACCTAGCGAACCATATTTTATACTAAATGTAACACATTTATTTTATAAAAAATATAATAAATATCTGCTACACTTTTTAATTTGTTCCCCAGTGCCGTCAATGCTTGCACTTCATTTACACTGTCATTAATTGCCGAGACAAAATAATACAACTTACAAAGAAGTAAATTCCAATGACGTGAACAGGTTTTTAAGCGCCTAAATCCTCCAAATTTTCCCACACTTTTTTAAGTACATTTACTCGAACATACCCACAGCTGTGTGCACAAGAATTGCAGCGCGACAAATTGCAAGGTTTCAACCATTTAACTATTTGTTCATTTTTTATTTATTGTATTATTTATTCTATTTTATTTTAATAAAAATAGGGCTCATACTACAACAAAACCCATATAACTGAAAAGTGCAAAAAAATGTATACAAATTCTGGATATGCAGTTTTATAGCGCATTTAATTTTGCTTGAATAAAGTGGAAGCTAGTCGGCCTTGAAGTTAATACCGATAAGAGAAAATACTGCGTAAATATTGAAGCGTCACACGCAATGGCAATCTGGACGTCGACCAAATATTTTTCACAAAAAGGAAAATTTTAAATACCTGGGTGAGGAGCGTTTTAAATACCTTAGCAGCGCTGCCTCCCTAATGGGCGCGAATGATAGGCTGCAAGCTGCTAATAGAAGTTATTTTCTCACCTGAAACTTCGAGGTCGTGTAGGCTACAAATCTACAGGCCGCTAATAAGACCAGTAGCAACGTATGGTTGCGAGGCATGCGTACTGACATCTAACATAAACGCTTCTAACGCATCTAACGCTTTGAGCGTAAAATCCTAAGAAGGATATTTATACCAGCAAGGAAAGTTAATGGATCAGCTGCTATCAGGTCCAAAACATTGTGCTTAGCGAAACGCACAGCTCAGCGGCCGAGATGTTTTGTACACCTACACAGGATGGACCACAGCAGGATTACGAAAAAGACCTTCAACTCTGTTATTATGGGCAGTAAAAAGCGTGTAAGACTGCCAAGAAGATGGGCAGACGATGTTGTTGCAGATTTACGCCTTATAAATGCTGGAAGTAGCGCCGCAATAAATCGAATCTTATGGAGCGTGATATTGAAGGAAGCATTGCTCGCAATTTTTGTTTACATGGAGAAAATTCACAAGACCGCTATTAAAAAAAATTGTCAAAAATCAAGCCGATTTGAGCCACTTGAAATTTGCGCTTTATTATATCAAAATTCAATCCATTATAAAACTACATATTCGAAATTTTACTGAGTTTGACTAAAATTTGTGATATTTTGATGGCAATTTTTCGAATTTCTTTTACATTTTTTTCTTATGAAAATATGGTTCATACTACAACAAAAACGTTTAAGATTTGTACAAAATTTAAAAAAACTCAACAAATAAATTTATAAAAGTTTTGAGTATGCAGTTTTGTAGTCCATTAAATTTTGATGTTCGTTCATTTTTTGGTTGACGTTTTCATGCATTTCCTTACATATACCGAATGCTTTGTATACGGAGAAAATGCACAAAACCGACATTAAACAAATTGTCAACAATCAATCCGATTGAAAGTTGCACTTTATTATATTAAAATTCAATGGGCTATAGAACTGCGTAACCAGAATTTTTTTAAGAAATTTTTTTTAAATTTCTATGGCGATTTTTTTGATTTTTCTTTATTTTTTTGCAAAGTTTGAAACATTGAGCTGTGTTATTTCTATTATAGTACAAACTATAATAAAAAAAAAAAACAGATTAAAAAAAAAAATTATCAAAACTTTGTCTTTAAACTAAAACTTTATGCCGCAGTGCTGTTATTGTGAACACAGCTGTTTGCACATATAAACATATTTTAACGTAGACAAGTGCGTAGAATTTACAACAGCCGACTTTACAACATTCCGCCGCACTTACGTACAACAGCGTGCCACCATTCCTTGAAATGTGTCAAATCATTGGTCAAAAAGCTACTGCTTGGCTACTGGTTTCGCGGTTACGTAAACGAATTCCGATTTCCGAATTCTACCTGTTCGTTTTTCTGCTGTAGTTTAATGAAAAGCAAAACCTGACACTAGTAATGGCTAAATAAAACGAAAACCAGAGTGAAATGTAATGCTTTCATGCCTTTTCGTGCCGTGTCATTGTAATTAACGTCTTCTTCGATGCTTTTAGGTATTTGCTAACTCTTTTCGTCAGCCTCGTTAAAGCAAATGTATGAATACAATGGAATTCAATTTTCCTATTTCGTTCCTATATATTAGTAATCAGGTGATACATTCGTACATATTTACATGAAAACGCATATATTGAAATTATTAGGTGTTTATTTGGGAGCGAAGGGTAAAATAAAATAACAACTTTTTTGCATGTGAGTGCACACTCAGCCTTTGACTTTAAACGCTCACTGTGAGTGAATTGAAATAGGCAATTTTTATTCAAAACATTTAGTGCATTTTTTATGCATTACACCCAATACTCAGAGGTTTAACTCATACCATCCGATGACAATTTTTTTTAAACCAATTGGATTCGAATAGGTAAAAAATTGAGTTTTTGTGTATCGAAAGTTGATTTCATAGAGTAATTTGAATATTTTGCAGACGATTTGTTATTAAATTTATACAAAAAGCCAAGAAAATATGTTCTAATGCTTCAGATGTTTCCTATCATACGGGTATCCCCGCTAAGTAGTGGGTAATACAATTTTTGGCTGATTGATATTGGATTGATGTCTCTTTGGCGTCCGTCTTAAATGTTTTTCAAAAACTGCTATTCACCTTCGAAAGCCAAAAGATTTGTATCATTCCTAGCGAATCTTCTTACCAATCAAGATCGCTGTCCGTATTTCAGTATTTTACATTTATCGGACGATTACTTTATGGGGTTAGGGGTAGTCAGAGGCCCGAAAAAATTATGATTTTTAATAATTTTGTTTTGCTAGTCAATTGCTTTATCTTACAAAAATAAAAATATAGCATTAATTAATACACCATATTTTGACTTGATTTCAAAAAAAAAATAATAATAATAATTGCAAAAGTTATCGCTGTTTGCGTGGAGCCCGTTTCTCCAGAATACCCTTGCGTTGATCGTCACAAGTCTTTGGAGATGCATCTAAAATCAATCGGACTAAAGAAATTAGTTTTATTAATAGATAATTTTGAGCCCAATCGAAGCTTTTAAAATTAACAATATGGCGGCCTCAGGAAATATTTTTCAGATTTTCGAGAAAAAAAGACGACAATTAATTGTTAAAAAAATCGAAATTAAAAAAAAATCCTTCCATCAGGCACGAGTTTTTTATGTTTTTCAAAAGCAGTATACATTTTATTGAAATCTACCAAGCGGTCTTAAAGTATAGTGAACACCATTTTAAAAAATATAGTTTTGAGAAAAACTCATTTAAGTTTTTGCTACTTGCCCTCGAACGCTCCGGAGCGCCCGAGCGTCCTTTGTTAATTGTTGAATAACTCGTGAATTATATGTTGGATTCACTTCAAATTTTCATGCAACATTTTTAAGATATTATATTTTAAGAAGCTGTAAGAAAAAAAACCAACGTTTTGAAAATTCTGACTGAGAATTTTTCAATAACTCGAAAGTAAAAAATTCTATCAAAGCAGCAGAAGAGCAACAAATTTTGTTATGTCCAAATTTTTGCCACCTGCAATTGTTGTAGTAGCTTTAAGTCGGTCCTTTATAAGAGGTTTTTGTGCTTTTTTGTTCATGTATTCGAAGGCGGCCGCGGAAGACAAATGCACTGGTACGTGACTACCATTTGGGAGTGCGTGGGTTCGAATGTAATTGCATGAAACAGAAAAATTATAGAAAAAGCGGTCGCCTCTCGGCAGGCAATGACAAATCTTCGATTGTACTTCTGCCATGAAAAAGCTCCTCATAAAAAATTATATGCCATTCGGTGGTGGCGTAAAACTGTACGCTCCTCCATTTGTGGAACAACATCAAGTCGCACATGACAAATAGGAGGAGCTCGGCCAAACACCTAACAGATGTGTACGCGCTAATTATTTATTTTTATTTGAACTATTTCGATGGTATCGGATGAGAGGGGGACGTAGCGCATTTTGCCAAACAGCAAGGCAGGCCTATGATCACTGCAGTCTCATACAGTAACCTCTAAACTCGTTGAATTGTGATTTACTGTCCTCAACACCATGAGAGCAAAGAACACCATTCTGCTGGGTTGCGCACTAGAACATGAAGGTCGTGAAGGCAACGAACTGTCGTACTGCCTAGCGAAATTAGACACTAAAACAAAATTCCACGGACCAGAACACATCTGCGAGCTTACCAAGGAAATTGCCAACGACTGTGAGGAGGTGGAATTCATACGACTAGATAATTGGTTTAGGACAGAGGCGGGCGAAACAATTTATCTTTCCATTTAGAGGAACGTAAAGCGGGCTCTTAGGCTTGGATAGAGCGGGCTCACGAACTCTTACTGGATACTACACGAGACATTGTAGTCTGCGTTATCATTTCAGGAAAGTAGGATTAGTAGATAGAATCAAGCGTCTGTTGGTTTTGCGAGCTGGGTGGCGAGACACTCGAACGCATCCTCTGCGAATGTGTAGCTCTCATAAGACAAAGACTCCTTCATGCAGGTGGTGAGATTCTGAATCCATTGGTAATATAGAACAAAAGTCGTCTATTAACATTAGAGGCCGCCGTTCATTATATTCTAATAAAACTAACTAATCAACCCCGGTTAGTCTCACACTCTTGGATGAATATGCTCGCTACAATTTTAGAGCATTATTTTATCGGTGCTTCGTTAGTATTCAAATACCAAGCCGTATACACCTTTTTCAGACCCTTAGGAAGTTTCTGGTTCCTCGTTCATTTAGGGTACTCTACAGGTGTCCACAGTAGTCTACATATTGTACTACTTTTAGTAGCTCAGTTCTCTTTTCAATATACCAAAACTGGATCAGCGAGGTTTATGTGCCTGAACTCTATCTCGAAATTTCTGTCCCCTATCGTATAAACCCGTCTGCTTTCTCATTTCCCGAAACACTACTAGCTCCAAGGGCCCAGTACAGATTGTCGCTTTGAAGTCGAGAAGATTATCGACTTGTTTGGCTTGACCAGCCTTTACAGACCTCAGAGCCTCGAAACCAGCTTTAATGTTTATAATTGAAGCAAATATTTAAATTCTATGTTTTCGCAGTAAGACCCATTTTTGTAATGCGAAACAACAACTCTAATAACAATCATGAAAATACCACCAACTGCACGCATGGGTACGAACACTTTCCAACCTGACCGCATGGCAACCATGCAACGTACATTTATATGGTGTCTATCTAAGTCAACGCACTGCCTGGCAGACATACACACACACATTCTTATATGTGTATGGAAAGAAGAGCAGATATGTATGCCGCTTAAGTTATAGCAAAACTTTTCCTATTATTGCAATTTTAACGCTCCAAATGAGCGGCATTACAGAAAAGCAGATGTGGGGAGACTATCGAGTATTCGAACATAATCATACATGCGCACATCTGCATGCACATATATATATATGAATGTGTGTATGTATGTACGTATGTTAGATAATTTTGCCAGCCTAAACGTGCACACATGCGTTTCACGAGCTCCATCGCGGTTGTGCGGATAATATAATATAATTTAGTAGAAAAGATATGTGCGGCAGCCGCGCATTTTCTAAGTCACTGATTATGTGCAACAAGTCAGTCAAATCGGTCAGGCAATCAAGCTGCATTTGTTATTTCGCTCTCAGCCAGCGTGACTGATCTATTCGAGCGCTTCCTTATGAACGTATGCGCGCGCTCACACACTAAGCACTGCGGCACTGTACAGCCATGGACACATAAATAGCACAACGGAAATAAATATTTAGCAACATGAAAAGGCACAGTTTTGGGCTAAAAATTATTCATTCTAATATTAATCTAATATTAATAATATTTTTTGTTTTTTTAATAGGAGAAAAGTCTGATAAAAAGCTAAAGAACAGGGAGACGGAAATATCACAATTTCAAAATGGTTTAAATAAAAGGAAATAATCCAATGAAAAATTTCAAGGTAAAAAAATCCTTTACCATTTTATATCACATCAATCATTTTTTTATCACTTCTTCACATCTTCGTTCGATGCTCTCCTCAAAATGTTTGTATCTTTCCTTTTTGTTTGAGATTCACGCTTCCTGAATTCCGGCCCATAACTCATCAAAGTTTTTCAAACTTTTACTTGAGATTTTTATTTTAACATCATTCCATGAGTTTTCTATGGGATTAAAGTCGGGGCTCTGACCAATGCCATATACCAGTTCAGAATCTTAATTGTTTCTCTAAGGAGCCAATCCTTCACCATCTTTGGGGTGTCCATTGTCCTGTTCAAATATCCAATGTAATAGCTTAGGCGTATACATAAAAGACTCCATTTTAACCTGAAGTATATCTACTTGTAAATATTATATGTACTCAAATCGTTTCATTTTATCATTTAGTCACCTTGCTTGACCGTCTCTTGGCGTTAAGTGCTTAACTTTTTCTATCTATAACCATTCTATCATATTTAGCTTGGTTTCGTCGATTCAAATACCGTTTTTGTAAAATTGAAAAGGTTTGTCTTTGTGGTTTTTGATTATTCCATCATGAGGAAAATATTGTTTTTTTTTGTTTTTTAATCCTTCAGGACATTTTTAGGTAGAACTAAAGAACTGTCATATAAAAAACATCGCTCCTAGTCAGAGTATAGTGCAGCAACAAAGGTTCTTCAACGATTTCTGTCAGCCGCTATATGTCTGATTTCGTTTTAGGTGGTGGCGGCGGTGGAAGAGCTCTCATTTAGAATTGTGCGCATACGAGGTGTGTTCGAAAAGTATCGCGAATTTTTTGTTTTTTTCAAAAATTATTTATTTATTCATTAATATCTATTTTGTCCCCTTCAAAGTAATCCCCATGAGATATTATGCACTTGTGCCAACGTTTTTTCCAATCTTCGCCAATCGTAGCGTAGCGTCGTCCTTTCATGGCCCTCTTCAGTTTCGGGAACAAGAAAAACACAGAGGGCCAGACCTGGGGAATACTCGTCCGGTGGCTGTGACACCATTAGTGTGTTATTTTTGGCCAAAAAGTCGCACACAAGCAACGATGTGTGAGCAGGGACGTTATCGTGATCCAAGAGCCAATTTTTGTTCTTCTACAAATCCGGGCGTTTCTGGTGGATTGCTTTCAGCAAATTGCGCATAACTTGCAGGTAATACTCCTTTTTGACCGTTTTACCCTGTGGCAAGAACTCATGATGCATAACGCCCCTGCAATCGAAGAAAACGGTAAGCAAAACTTTTACATTTGACCGAACTTGGCGCGCTCTTTTCGGCTTGGTTCGTGCGGCAGCTTCCATTGAGATGATTGAGCTTTGGTTTCCACGTCATAACCATAAACCCACAATTCGTCACCAGTTATGACCATCTGGAGCAAAATTGGGTCGTCGCGGACAGAGTCCAACATCTCATTAGCAATGTTCATGCGATGCTGCTTTTGGTCGAAATTGAGAAGTTTTGGGACGAATTTTGCGGCGACCCGTCTCATGCCCAAAGCATTGAAAAAAATCGATTGACATGAGCTAATCGATATGCCTAGGTCCTCACCAACTTCTCTAACACTGATTCGACGATTGGCCAATACCATTTTCTTCAATTCATCAATTTTTTCGTCTGCTGTTGAAGTGCTCGGACGCCCGGACGCTTTTCGTCGTTCACATCTTCTCGGTCTTCTGAGAACATTTTGTACCTCCGATTAACGTTGCTTTGGTTCAAAGTAGTTTCTCCGTATGACACAGTCAACATTCGGAATGCATCCGCGCACTTAATTTCGTTTTTCACACAAAATTTGGTACAGGTCCTTTGATCCATATTTTTGAACAGGCAAAAATCGAAGACGAACCGAAACACGTGCCAGCAAAGCACATTCAAAATGGCCGACTCGTCGGCATGAGTGAGAGACATGAGTACCAACATAACGCCACAAAAAAAATGAAATTCGAATATACGTAACCTGAGAAAATTCAAAATTTGCGATATTTTTGAACACACCTCGTACAAGATTGTCGTGGGCGTCTTCTGCGCCGGTTTCCTTGTGGATACGGTGCGGAATATAAGACCTATATTTTCCGGTTTAAAGTTTTGCGAAATTTTAATAACTTTAGAATTATTTAGAATAATGCAGCCAAAAACTGCGTTAATAAAACTTATGCTTCAAATTGCATTGAAGAGTTGAAAAGTTGCAATGTTTCCATTGTCAATGACTGTGAAGCCCAATTAAATTACGTATTTGTGCCTGTAATGCAATTCAATTAATTCAATTAAAAGAAACCGTAATTTTTTGCTTAAATGTCAACTTCAAATGGGGCATGTAAAATTTTCCAATTTAAAGTAAGTTTATGACAAAATAAATAAAACACAATATTGGTTAAAAATGTGTGCTATTTATGTGTCCAGAGCTGTGTGTATGGCATACGATTTGCGCTTTCGTGGCTGCGTACTGAAGCCGACGCACATATTTTCTGCTTATCATGCCGGTAATGATTCTGCCATTCGAGCTTCTACATATGTATGCATGTAAAAGGTGTTTTAGTTGTACTTTTCTTTTTCTTGTTTCACCAAGTATTTTCCGCATACAAACCTACAAAGACAGCGCTTTAAAGTGTGGCTCTTTACTTTACTCCTCACTGTGGTGTTGGTGCGGTGGAGCGTAAATAAATGAGTGAGTGTTTTGCTGGCTGCATGTCTGTCTGTTTGGCTGTCCATCTGCCACCAGTCAGGCAGCCAGCCGGCTAACCAGCCAACCATACATCCATCCATCTCTCCAACTATTTCTTACTTATCCATCTATTCTTCTAGCCGATCAACGCACTTGCGCTTAAAGCTTCCACTTGGTCACAGACACCACCACCAATAAACGCCATGTTGCACTGTCGCTGTTGTCTTCTTCTACACACGTCGCATACATGCATTTGCTCCAGCCGCTCGCTGATCCATGAAAGTCAACCGTGCGCATCCGCTCAAGTATTTATATTTGTAGTGCGAGACTAATATTGTGTGCTGGTAGTTATTATTGTTGCTGCTTGTTGTTATTTTTTTTTGTTTCTTTAAACATTCTTTCTATAGAAAAGAAATAAGAAAATGTGTACGCATTGTTTTTGTTCTAGGTTATGTTGGAAAAAGCGAAACCCAGAACTTGTTGGTGTCCCCCTCCTTATTGTGCTGATTTGAAAATTGTTTCCACTTATTTTCGTATTACTTTCCACGATTAAACACGATTTTTCTTTTTATTAACGGCTTAGAAATTTTTTCAAAGCTCACTGGTACGTGCTTATTTGTAAGAAAAAGTTATTTATCAGCTTTAAAAATAAAATTATGAGTGAAAATCATGAAAGCAAGAGTTTGAATGCACAAATAGGCGCTTTAAGTCATTTGCCAGTAGTTTTTCTTATGTTTCGGTAGGGGAAAAGTAGGGTTGAGAGAAAAAAATTTTAATGAAGAGGAGTTGCATGAGAGAAAAGAGTGCATACGACTACCTCAAGATAAATTGCTACAACAACTGTTGAGTGCTCTGCAACTGTTTGCCCAATTTGTGAGAGCATAAAAAACGAATCGGAAGTTAGTCGTAAAAAACTTTGTCTCTCAACTTTTAACAGAACCTGACTTCTTGTAAAATATGTGAGATGGAATTACGTCATGTAATAGAGCTAATAGATTTCGGCATGGCAACTTGAAACCAAAAACTAAAACGATCTCAAGTTTATGCTGCTGCTTTTAAAGAATTCAACAGGCGGCCACAGATAACCACTGTAGACCCGGAAACGAACGGTTTCCCTAATTTGATACTCAAATTTCCTTAAGGGAAACAAATTTTTTGACGATTCCTTTGCGGTGGCATATTTTCATTTCCGGAAACACCAGAATGCTCCTCTCACTATGCCTGTTGAATGCTGATGCAAATGAGTGCCACACTCTGCAAGTGCTTAGAAGACTAAAGGGTCCGGCACTGGAAGTGTAACCAAATTTAGGCCGCTCGCGCAGCTGATGCAATCAAATGCGGAAATAACTGAAAATATCTGACCGTAGTATCAAGCCATACAAGTCCCAAAAGGCGTTCATATAAGAATTTGAGTCATCGATTGTCCACCAGGAGGCAGCACCTGCCACTGGTAATGGTTTGGGCCGCTATAACCGTAGATGGACGCTCTCCAATCGTTTTTATCGAGCCTGGCGTCAAGGAAAACGCGAAATATTATCTGGAAAGTATTCTGGAGGTTACCTTGAAGCCGTGGGCTGACAAACATTTCGGTGGCAGACCATGGACGTTTCAGCAGGACTCGGCACCATCTCACAAAGCTCGAGTGACCCAAGAATGGCTAAAAAACAACTTTCCGAACTTCATAACGTCCACACAATGGATCTGGAATTGACGCGAATCCGATAGATTATTCTCTTTGTGCCATTTTGGAGAGCAAGGTCCGACCTAAAAGATTCACCAGTCTCGAGGCGCCGAAAAAAGCCATTGTCCGCGAGTGGGCCAAAATACCTGCAAGTCACATTCGGCCAACTTGCGATTCGTTTTTGGCGCCATAGTCAATGCAAAAGGTGGTCATATCGAGCAAAACTGAAATGATTCTTAATATCTTGTATTTTCACACATTTTTTACTTTGAGTTGAATAAAAGTAATTCGCCCAAAAAATTTGGCAGAGAAAACTAGTGAGTACTTTACTTGATTACCTAAAACCTATCTTGTGCCCTCTCCTTGCGCACTGTGTTTTTTTGTTTGCTATGCCACGGGACTCTTTCAAATTGGCACTGATTCTTCAGGTAGATCCCACATTTTTGCTTCCACTTATGTTGAGCTCCACAGTTTTATGACTTCAAAGCAGTTTTATAACAAAATGGCTGAATAACAGAGGTTTATCTCTTGCAGCGGAGTAAACGGAAACGGGTCGCATAAGTATCCGCAAGAAAGACGAGATAGCCTCCTTCATCGTAAGCAAACATAATTCAACTAAAATGATGGGTCTTAAAATTGACGATCGATCTTATTTTGGACCGCATGTTGAATATATAATCCAAAAGCGCGCCAAGAATGCCGGTGTACTCTCTAGAATTCTTTCAGACATGGGTGAGCCAAGATGTAGCAAACACAGGCTGCTAACTAGCGTCATCGCACCGACTCTGCTGCCTGTAGCTCCAGTATAGGCAGAATCTTTGGACTCTGCGCTGGGAGGGTAGTAAGCACATACAAAACCATTGTCAGAAGAACGAGTGAGAGAAGCAAAATGATCATTGCAATACTAATTATACAGAAGTCAATGACAGAAAAAGGAAAGATAGGTGGACTTATACGCTAATCACAAACATCAAAAGACGGTTAAACTGAAGCTATAGTAAGACTTACTCCCAGCTAACGCAATTCCTGAGAGGTCATGGTTGCCAAGGTGCAAGGCATGGGCTTTTTATACATATGTATATCCAGGGTTTGAGTTGCGATTTAGCCGCACTTTAAGAAGATCTGATAAGATCAGAAAACTTACTCTCAACGTCATGATGACTTCAAAGTATGCGTGGAATAAGATTTTCCAACAATCAGCGATAAGCAACATGCAATTAAGCACGCAAGAATGAGTGAAGCGGTAGCTAATCAGGCGATTCCAGACGAAGAAACGGACTAGTGAATGAGAGACAAGGCATGAGACAAGCATGGCGAACCCCACCTGGGGTTTTTTCTGAAAATAAACGAAACGGTAGAAAGATTGAAGTACCAGTAACTTTTAACAGACTGTGTGATGAACAGTAACTGGCGTAGGGCCTAGTGCTCAAATCGGCTGCGTACCTAGATATCAGAAGGTTTAAAATAAATAAATAAATTATTGGCGCGTACACTTCGGTTAGGTGCTTGGTCGAGCTCTTTCTCCTATTTGTGGCGTGCGTCTTGATGTTGTTCTACAAATGGAGAGACCTACAGTTTTAAGCCGACTACGAACGGCCTGTGCTTTTTTCATCTCAGAAATACAATCGGAGGTTTGCTATTGCTTGCCGAGGGTCGACCTTTATCAGAAAATACTTTTTCTAACATTTTGCGTTTCATGTACGGAGATTCGAACCTACGCACTCCCGAATGGCAGTCACGCACCATCCATTCGTCCACGACGGCCGAAGAAGTGTTTAGTTCGGGTTAAAGTCCACCACTGACGGCGTATAGGCTTTTGATGCTACATCGTAGTGAGAAATACAAAAAGGGCCCTAGACTTCAATAAATACACACTTTCAAAAAGGTACTAACCCATTACACCTCTCTTACCTTTATGGCCACCTCACTTATCGTAAAAGTATGAAATTACTATTTATGCATAAAATCTACGTTGCTCTTTTTCTCACAAAAATTTAGAGCCTTTTCCAAAGTCCTACCACCACCACCCCCACCCTTAAAATGTGTGTTAAAGAAAAAACGTATACAAAAATATTATCATTAATAAAATCTTAAAACGTAATTTATTTTCAAAATAAAACACCCATCAACCTAAGAATTTTTATTACCTTTACACCCTTTCGTTGTGCTCGAAATTCAACGAATCAATTACTTACAAATACCAACAACCTACCACAACACAGCAACCCTTTAATACTGAAACAATTTTTTTGGCTTAGTCACTCACGTCCACTTTACGAGGGTTGCTATTTATATTTTTTACCTTGAGTTATTCTAATGCCGCCAGGCGCCAACTGACGTTTGCATAGGAAAGTTGGACATATTTTAGTAAAAACGCACACTGAATATTTTGATGTTTGAGCCATGTTTGTATGTTTGTATTTGTTAAGAATGCAACTCGGCAAAAAAAAACTGGAGTTAAATCGCGAACATTTTCGAGCGACTATTTTTCACAATTTTCGATGGGGATTAACAAGGCAAGCATGCATTGATGAACTAAAATTATTATACGACGAGCAAGCACCAGCCCTATACACAAGGTACAAGGTGGCACCGAATTAATCATCCAATTTTGTTTTTGAATAACTTTTTTACTAAATTATAAAAAAATATGATGAGGTGTGAGAAGAAAACTTTTATTTCGACCTTTACGCGCTCCATCGCTTGTCTGTTTGTACACTGCAGCTAACTGGTTCACAAGCAAGTGCCGGCTGAGCTAATCGTTGAACTTTTACGAGATTCTGTAGGTTGGATTTTGTTTGCACCGCCTTCCGCCACATGAAAGCTCCATAAGTCAAAATGGGTATGATGATCGTATTGCATGCCCAGTGGATTATACATATAATATATGGTTTCAGATCCCATTTTTTGCCAGAGGATAAAGAGGTCATTACAAGTATTATTCATCCTTTCCTCGGTGTTTATCTTCCAAGAAAGCTTTAAATCCAGAATTATGCCAGGATACTTCGGTATGACGAGCATCAGTAATATTTTGCACGATCCCCCTGTGGTAAAAAAGATGTGTTCGCATTGGATCCCCCAAAATTAAAAAAAAAACGCCTTGGAAACGTTCAATCTGCTGGTACAGACAAAGTGCTTCGCAAATTGGTTCAAATGAATGCAAAAGTGTATTGATGACCATGGAGAATATTTATTTTTATTTATTTATTTATTTGTTTTTATATATTGTATTTATTTTTATTTATTTATACATTAATATCTAACAGAATTTAGAACAGACATTTAAGATATAAATTCAGAACTAAAATACGAATTTACAATCAGCCTTATCATAGAATCTGTCGTAGAAAACCTGCGAATACGAATGTCTACCACGAATACGAAAAAAATTATAATCGTTTGTTCCATGTGAACACGAAAAAGTGCTGCTAAACTCAAATGTCAAATTTTGATATTTCGACAACAGCTCACTTAAATGTAAACAAGACAATTTAGTAAATAATCTTTAAGTTTTTTGTTAAGTTAGCTGAATTTTCAAATTAAATTTGTATTCATTTGTATGTACGGTTGTGTTAATGGAGGAAGAGAGAAGTAAACGGAGTCTCAGGATTGAGCGAAAAATATTGAGAGATGCAAGCAACCCTCTCGATATGGCCGAACCAATGTAAGTGCTTGCCTTTTTGTTAAAGAAAAAGTCTACTTAAATACGGTTTAAAACAAGTTTATCAAAAACTACCGGTTAAATAAAGCTGAATTTACATACGTTTTGAGTCGTCGTTGGGTAGTCGACATTTAGCTATGTACTAAAAGACGTATTGGCGTCACCATAAACACGATAGAGTCCTCAATGGGTAAACCTCGACATGAATGCCAATGTAAAAACGGGAAAGCAAGAAGGAATTCTATTAAAAATATAAATTTCCTGGCAATATTTTGTGTGCGGATGGGACGCACATACAAATTATTTCATCACTAAACAGAACTAAAGACAGAAGAACTAAAACATATGCAGATATTGCAAGAGAAAATATACCCAAATCTCGAAACAGTGGAAACAATAGTAATGATTCACTTTCCCAAATTCTTTCGCTCCTAAACCAGCAAGAAACTTTTTATAAATCTCTGGAAAAACGTCTGGATCGACTCGAAAAGCTCGCAAATAAAAATTTATAAGGATGGAGAAATCTCTTCGAATTATGACATGGAATGCGAACGGTTTAACAAAACATTTGAACGAATTAGAACTAGTTCTTCAAATAGAAAAAGTAGATGTGTGTCTTATATCAGAAACTCACTTAACAACCCATACATATGCAAAGATGAAAAATTACAGCACTTATTATACAAATCACCCTTTAAACAACGCCAGAGGAGGAAGTGCAATTCTGGTTAAAAATAGTATACGACATATTGAAAAAGAAAAAGTTTGCATTGAAGAATTTCAATCCACTAGCATAGCAATAAATGTCGAAACGAACGAAATATGCTTAACTGCGGTATATAGTCCTCCACGACATAATATCAAATCAGAGCAGTATAAACAACTACTTCAAAAGCATATGGGGAGACTCATAATCGGAGGAGATTTCAATGCAAAACACGTTCATTGGGGCTCGAGACTCACAACAACTAAAGGTCGTGAACTTTATAAAGCTGCAAGAGAAACTGGCTGTGAATTTATCTCCACCGGCAAACCTACTTATTGGCCAACAGACCAAAATAAAACTCCAGATCTAATTGACTTCTTCATTGTAAGAAAAATTTGCAAAAAATCCTTGCTAGTATATGAAGGAACAGACCTAAATTCAGATCATTCACCTGTATATTTAAAACTAAGTGAAGGCATTGAACTTAAACAACAAGCACCTACTCTGACCAACAAGTTTACTGATTGGGAGTATTTCAAATATACGCTTAATCAAAACGTTCAAAAACAAAATACACTCTCGTCACATAATGAAATTGATGAAGAAGTATTATTGCTTACCCAACAAATCCAAAATGCCGCATGGTATAGCACACCAACTCAAACAGCAAAACAACCTGGACTTCGTTATCCAAATGAAATATATTCCCTTATCGCCGAAAAAAGAAAGTTAAGAAAAAAGTGGCAACGAACCCGACAACCATCGCTAAAAACTTTGTTAAATAAAATGACTCAACATTTAAGAGAAGAAATTAATAAACTAAAAAACGTATCCTTCAATCACTATGTACAGGAACTAACAGCGGAAAAAAGTACTGACTACTCCCTATGGAAATCTACAAAATACCTTAAAAGACCAACTATACAAAACCCTCCAATTAAAAAACCCAATGGCTTGTGGGCTAAGAGCGATATTGAAAAAACGGAAGTCTTTGCTGATCACTTAGAAAAAACATTTAAGCCTCATGAAGCACATCATGCACCATTGCTTACAGATATTCATCAAGCTGAAAACCAGTTCTGTTTGTCTTCGCCTGCAGAGATAAAGCGTGAAATAAAACTCCTGAAACCTAAAAAAGCACCCGGCTTCGATCTTATCACCGCTGAAACCTTAAATAATATTCCGCAAAAAACATTGATTAGGCTAACAAAAATTATAAATGCATGCCTTAAGCTAAAATATGTGCCAACGTACTGGAAAATTTCAGAGGTAATAATGATACCAAAACCTGGCAAAAGTCCTCACGAAGTGTCATCATACCGTCCAATCTCCTTGCTACCTATAATGTCCAAACTACTCGAAAAAATAATTCTGCAGCGGTTAAAGCCTTTGATTGAAAACAAACGCCTTATTCCTACGCACCAGTTCGGATTTCGAGCAAAGCACTCAACAATCGAGCAAGTGCATAGGATCACAAATGTGATAGAAGAAGCAATTGAAAAGAAAAAAGTGTGCTCTTCCATATTTCTCGATGTTGCTCAGGCCTTCGACAAAGTATGGCATGACGGACTACTCCATAAAATTAAAATCTTGCTTCCAAAGGAGTTTTCGGACCTATTTACTTCATATCTAAATAACAGATATTTCAGGATCAAGTGCGATAGCTCTTATTCAAGCCTAAAGCGAATTAAAGCCGGGGTTCCACAAGGCAGTATCCTTGGCCCTATACTTTACGTGCTTTTCACATCTGACCTACCGGTCTCTGAGACTAGCACTATAGCTACCTTTGCTGACGATACGTGCATTTTAGCAATTGGAGATGATGAGACACAGTCCTCTCGCAAACTTCAAGAAGATGTTAACAAAATCACCGAATGGACTACAAAGTGGCGTATAAAACTTAATGAAGCCAAGTCACTTCATGTGGATTTTACAAACAAAAAAATTCAATATAATCCTGTATATATTTCTGGCACGAAAATTCCTTACTCCAATACGGCGAAGTACTTAGGGATGACGCTTGATGCCAAACTATGCTGGAAAGAGCACGTTAAAATAAAACACGTGGAATTAATCCTCAAAATGCAAAAATTAAACTGGCTTACTGGAAGGAGGTCTCCTCTTTCCATACAAAATAAACTTTTAATTTATAAACAAGTATTTAAACCTGTGTGGACTTATGGTATACAACTATGGGGCTGTGCCAAACAAACTCATATCGAAAAAATACAACGATTTCAAAACAAGTTCTTAAAGAACGCAGTAAACGCGCCATGGTATGTGAGGAACACTGATTTACATCGTGACCTAAAGATGTCATTAGTATCAGAAGTTGTCAAACATTACGCTGTAGCTCATGCCGAAAGACTCGAAAAACATACTAACCCGGAGGCTCGCCGACTTGCCAATTTAGATGACCAATGCCGGAGACTTAAACGAAAAAAACCAAATGATCTTGTTCCAGAAATTTTGATGACTGACAAATATATGTAAATTTCTGTCAGCTGTCTTCCAGTTATATACGTGTTTCCTGTAAATACTGTTGAATTTAATAAAATAATATTACTTGATAGTTGTGAACTAGGTGTAATAGAATGAAATGTATTTAAATATTTATAACGTTTCAATAAAAAAAAAAAAAAAAAAAAAAAAAACTAAACAGAAATTCCTCTACTACAACCGGAAGGGCTGCTACAGTATCAATGTCATGATTGATTTCTCCTTCATTAGCTCCAACAAAGTAGCATACTGCCTCTGTGTTGTTGCAACTCTACACCTGTGGAAGTTACATAAAAGAACATACTCGTATACTTCAAAATTTCTTTTTATTTATAATTTTGTATTTGTTTCCTTTTAAATCCTCTTTTTATTACTCGTTCTAATTTTTGTCCGTTAGTCTAACGTCGTCGTAGAAAAATTATACGAAACTCTAAGATTTGACGTTACGAATGTATTCGGTGAATGTTACTTTACGAATTTCGAATAACCGAACGTTCGAAGCTATTCAAATTGTATGATTACAATTTCTTAGTTTCTACGAAAAACAGGCTACGATGAATTGCATGATGCATGAATATTAAATATTAGGTTATCAACATAAGAAATCATTAAATTGCTAGGAAATAATGCAAGTTACAATTGAATTTTAACGAAATTAATAATTATGAAACTAAAATAACAAATATTGGCAAGGTATTATTTTGATTTCTTACATAGAAAGTAATTTTTTAATTGCATTTGAAATTCTTGTTTCACCCAAGAGAGGTCCAAATCCAAAAAGGTTCAGAGATATTTAAGATTCGACGACGTTCTAGCGAGTGGCGCATTGGCACCTATAATGTCCTACTGAAACCAACGCGAAAAATCTTGCAACGGCGAAAATTTCTGCAAGGAACATTGAAATATATTCTTTCTAGAAGGACGGGGCAATCAATTTACCATTAATGAGATCAAAGATAAATGATACTGCCTGAAAAGTACTTCTGTCACGTAATGGAAAGAGACTAATCAAACGACAGCGGTATTCGTATGATGGTTTCGGGTCTGAGAAATTGAGTGAATGTAGTGCGAAACGCACAAACAATTTTTTGAACCCTCTCCACTCGATTTAATTTGGACCGAACAAACGCAGAGTATAATATCTCAAGAGTATATGAATCAGTGAAGTGCGATGAGTGACGTCTAACAAAAGCGAGCAAAGCAAGTGAATTGGAAGCGGCATAATTTAAGTGCGTGATAAAATTAAGCTTAGTAAAAAAAACCCCTAAATCTTTTATCACATCGGACGAAGAAAGATATGTATAATGAATACGATAAGAGGTATTAAAGGGGTTTTGAAGCTTAGAAAATATGGTTTTATGACATTTTTCAATATTAGGAAATTGACGATTCATAAGGCACCACGAAAATAAATTATTCAACTCGGACTGTAGGGCGGCTGAATTACTAGAATTTCTTATTTCAGCATACACTTTTAGATCATCAGCATAGAAAAGAAAATTAGCAAAGGAAAAACACGAACATATATCATTAATAAATACAACGAATAACAATGGTCCTAAAATACTACCGTGAGGTACAACAGAGGTGGCTATGAACTGTTTTGAAAAACCTCCATCGCTAACTACAGTACTGCATCTCTTTATTTAATAGGATCGAATCCAATCAAGGAAAGTTGAATGAAAACCGAGACATGCCAATTTAGTTACCAATATCGTATGGGAGATTTTATTAAAGGCTCTAGAGAAATCCGTGTATAACACGTCAGTTTGGAAACCATTCTGGAAGCCTGCGTGGTAGTCTTCTTCCTTTGAAACATATTTCATTTTCTTGGGCCAAAAATATATATAGCAACCTTCGTATCAACCCTCAAACATAAAATTTAGTACAGCTAATTACTTAAATAAATTTGTAAATGTTATTTATACTTTGTTATACATAGAAATATTTTCGTTCTCATGACAGGAAAACATTAACTAAAAATTTTAGGTTTGCGAGTAGACAGGAAATGGAAATACGCATTTATATTCCAAAAGCCCTTTCCCAAATATCAAAACATCAATAATTGAAATAAACTTGTAGGAATAAAAATTACGCAGATCAGTCTACTGCCATTGTCAAACACACCCAGTGCCAAGGCGAATTTATTACAGGTGACAGCAAACACATATAAGTAAAACCCTACATGTATTTGTTGTTGCGTTTGGTGCAAGCATCATGTCAAAATCAGCAAGCAAATGTAAACATACGAATGTAAACATACCAATACATACAAACAAAGCATATCATTTTGACGTAAGCCATACCTACGGCGAAAAATTCAGCTGGGTGAATGCTGTCACCTTATTAAATCCACCTTGCCCAGTGCCATATTTGCCATTCGCGCCGCAGCCATCACCACCACCACCACAACCACCGATAGTAGCAGATATGGTACCCAACTGTTACGTGCGCTTGATCACTTCAGCTCTGGCTTTTCCCGCACGGTTGGCTGCCTGCTTGCCAGAGAATATTGCCGCTGAACGCGCTAATTCACATGTAAATCAACATCGAATAAAAAAAGAAACGCGCGAAATGCTTCCGCACGTGACTTGACAGCGTTGAAATTGTGTGTACGCAGTCGCTTGGGCATGAATGTAGCGCATGTAGTGCGCATTAACGTACGCACACACATGTGTACATATGCGTAGATGTATGTGACTCCGAAATATGAGTACTTTTTTGATGTGAAAGTATTACAAATGAATTATTGTAAGCCAGGGAATTACAGTTGAAACCTGCAATGTATTGCAGAAAGGGGAAACGAAAGGGGCGTGAGAAGGGATTTTAGTTTTTAATATCATACAACATATTTTTGTTTAATCGACTTTGAGTGGTATTTTTAATTGCAATGAAATTGTTAGGAGTGCTTAAAAGTAAATTTATTGTTTCTTTGTGTTTGGAGGTTTGCAATCAAGAATATTTGCATAACAGTTTTCCGAACGTGGGAAAGTCGCATTCATTGACTTTGATGACCAATTGGCGGCACACTTCTAATTCATATTGATTCATGGCAATTGATGCCTACTGTTTAAATCATAATATTTGTATGATATGTAAGGCGCAAAGAAGACGAAAACGGAAATAATATAGCGTTTTTCAGTAAGAGCGCTTCAACTTTTTTTTGAATAAAACACAAACGGTTTGACTTTTTTAACTATTTTTTTTTATTATCGAGTTTGAACATATACATTTAAGTATGAAATTCGATTTCTTTTTCATGACCACCGCGTGCACGTTTTACGAAGTCCAATCGTTGAACCCAATTTTCGACCACTCTTTTGCATAAATCGGCCGAAATTCCAGCAATTTCGTGTTCAATATTGGCTCTGAGCTCACAAATCGTCGCCGGCTTGTTACTGTAGACCAATGACTTCACATAACCCCAAAGAAAATAGTCTAGAGGCGTCAAATCACACGAGCGCGGCGGCCATTCGACCGGTCCATTTCTGGAAATAATGCGCTCATCGAACTTACTCTTCAACAAATCAATTGTAGCGTGTGCTGTGTGGCTTGTGGCCCCGTCCTGTTGAAACCACATGTCGTCTAAGTCCATACCATTCAATTGCGGCCAAAAATAATCGTTTATCATGTCGCGGTATCGATTTCCATTCACAGTAACGTGGCGATCGTTCTCGTCAACGAAAAAATATGGGCCAATTACGCCGCCGGCATGTAAACCGCACCAAACAGTGATTTTTTCGGGATGCAACGGTGCCTCATGAATCACGTGTGGATTGCTTTCTGCCCAGTAACGCATATTTTGCTTGTTGACAAAGCCATTGAGCCAAAAGTGAGCTTCATCACTGAAGATGATTTTTTGGAAAACAACAGATTTTTTGGAACAGCAACAGAACGATTATTTTCATAAAAAATTTGCACGATTTGCAATCGTTGCTCAAGTTTGTAGCGTTCCATGATGAAATGTATACTAATGAAGTTTACAAATGACAAGCGAAAAATAAAAAATATTGCGTCGTTCGCCCTCCCTATCGGAAAAAAGTTGAAGCGCACCTATTGAAAAACGCTTTATATGCACACTGGTAGAACTACATCGTAGATTTGTGGACATACAAATCTTATCTTCATACTTAATGCAATCGACGAACCCGCTTGATTATTTCAATGCCCTAGTAGTGTGGGTAGGAATTGTATTCTTGAGGACTCATTTCTTCTCGAGAAGGGTAAACAAGCAAATAGAAATGGAAAAGAGGGTGATGTTTCTTTGGGCCAATCTGTGTGCTGTATGCTACATACCAAATGCACCACAAATTTCAGGAGAAGTTCGGCTAAATACCCATCAAAGGATGCAAGCGCCAATTATTTACAAAGGCTCTATCAAAAGACGCGCTTAGATGTGGTTTTATAATAAAACATGTAAATATTTAGATTCTTTCAGGTCCACAAGTTTTACTCAAAACGCGGCTCTTAAACATTATATGTGAAAAATTACATCATTTACATATCCACCGTTGAGCAAACAGTCGATGCGTGAATGGCTAATTGTTGAGAACGTCAAGATATCAATGTTGAAGGTGGTTCAGCAACACTTTGCGCTCAGAACATCCAGAAGGTCAACATGAAAGTTGTGGTCTCTCAGTCCTTTTTTTTTATCCTCGACAGAACCAATTTCTTGAAATATTTCCACCAACTTTTGAGTTCTCGACTCATTCGGATGATTATTTTCACTAATAATATCACGAATTTTGTGATACCTATATTGCACTAAAGATCGACCATTTTCATGATAAATTTTAATAATTTTAACGTAATTAAAAGAAAAAAGTACTGTCTACTAATCTTTCTAGAACTTCAAATAATGTTAATAAAAAATTTACAATGGAGTTATTCAACTAAAATTATTTTTTTATAATTTTTATTATTCATGTATAATCGGCTCTTACTTCCTATATAATAACAAAAAAATATATATATAGAATATATATATATATATGTACATATATAATTGACCTGTATACTCGTTTTGGGTGTTGGCCGAGCTCCTCCTCCTATATGTGGCGTCTTGGTGTTGTTCTCCAAATGGAGGGAACGACAGTTTCAAGCCGACTCCGAACGGCAAATATTTTTCATGAGAAGCTTTTTCATGTCAGAAATACACTCGGAGGTTTGCCATTGTCTGCCGAGGGGCGACCGCTATTAGAATATATTTTTCTTCATTTTGGTGTTTCACCGATATTGTTCTCTCCTGATTCCGAATGGTAGTCACGCACCAACCCGTCATACCTACTTTTTCCCCATAACACAATTTCCCTCTTTCGAAGTTCGTTTGTGATAAGAGAAAAGGAAAAATGGAAAAAATTCTTTAGGAATTTTTATTCATGATAGGAGAAAAGAGAACAAACAAAAATCTGTCAGGGAGTTTCTATTCAGAATCGGGCTGCCAAATTTCGACAATTTATTTGTTTCTTATTTCATTTTAAACATTTTTTTTATGAAAACAAAGTACATTTGCCTACATAACCAAATAAATCCAAGTTTCAAACTTTGTGTGAATTAAAAAAAATCAAAAAAATCTTCATTCAAATGTCACATTTTTTTAAACAGAATTAAAAAAATTCGAGTTGCAGTTTTATTCTATCTGGGAAATGAAGTGTAAGTTTCAAATGACTCAAAAATTGCGTTGATTGTAGCGTATTTTTCTAGTATAGGATAATTAAACTGCTTCATTATTCCTACTGTTGGTATGCCTCTTTTCAACTTGAACTTAAGCTTAATTTACATTTAATACACATTCACATTTATGCTCACCACTAACTCATCCCACACATCAGACCACAAAAATTATTCATTTCTCATTCCATGAACTGTGTGGCCGTGGTTGACCACCAAATATGGCCTGCATTCCTTTGGCCAAATACGTAAGTGTCATGCTTTATGAGAAACTTTTTTATTTAAGTTTTTCATTTTTTAATTACAAGCAGCAACAAACATTGCATATGTAATGAAATGATAATTCATCGTGAGTAAAAATTTTCAAAGCGTAAATAATTTTGTTCAGCCACAAAGTAACCGAAATGAATGGCGTGCAAGCGTGGGACTGCTGGCTAAATGAAATACTACAATATTTACCAGGGGCCGTAATCACTATGAGTTTCATCGGAAAACTTGATATTTAATCATTATTTTCAGATTTTAAAACTTGTAGTCAATAATAATAATAAAGTTAGGAGTTTTATTATAGTGTTCAGAAATTTTTTTCCATCAAAAATTAACTAATTTTCCAGTGTTTTTTTCGCTCTGAAATAATACTCGTCAGTTACTTTTTTAATACAAAATAGTCTTAATTTTATGGATTTAAGTTTTTCTTTTCCAAAAAATAAAGAGAAAACAATGTAAAAGAAATATATAGGGTTATTTTTTATTCGATTTTTTTCCTTTCTTATTTTTTCACAGCATTACAACGCGGGGTGCGTCAAACCTTCCTTTACAATGTTCTCCAAAGCGGTCGATCTTGAGCTTTTACGTAGTTACATATTCTCAAATCCTTGAGATCGTTTTCTACTGCGTCTATCCATCGGTTCCTCGGTCTGCCAGTGGCCTTTACACCCATTAGCTTTTCTGTCATGGTTTTCTTCACCGCACAGTCAGCAAGCATACGGGTAACATTGTATCCATCTCATGCGGAGCCCTTTAACAAAACACACAGCTGTCTCGTTCTTAGTGGAATCGTTTAGTTCGGTTGTACCGGATCCTATAGGTACCATCATTCATTCTTATTGCGCCAAAAACCTTTCCTAAATGTTTTCTTTCCACGCTAGCAATCAGCGCGCATTTAGCAACTTTAAGAGTCCACCCTTCATATCTATATGTTTTTTCCTATATACTGATACTAGCTGTACCCGTCGCGCGTTGCTACGCCAACAACTAAAATAAATTTAAGAAAAATAACTTTAAAGAAAAATCAGTACACAAATATTCAATTAGTTCTAAAACACCTGGTGGCAAGTTACATCTATGAACATGTCATATTCGTTTCCTCTGTGTAAAAATACATGGTCATACTAACTTTTATGACAATCGGTTGAACGGGGCAGAAGTTGCTCGTCTGCAGCGCCACCTGGTGGCGAGTGGCATCAATGAG
Source organism: Anastrepha ludens (assembly GCF_028408465.1). NCBI lineage: Eukaryota > Metazoa > Arthropoda > Insecta > Diptera > Tephritidae > Anastrepha > Anastrepha ludens. The sequence goes on from NC_071501.1 coordinate 116,401,350, forward strand.
CATATTCTATAAGCCTTCTCCGTGGAAAAATATTTATATATACCAATTTTTATAATAATCGGTCCAGTAGTTTTTGAGTTCATCGATAACATACAGACAAACATTCATTTTTATATATAAGATTATTTTGCTATACAGCTAAGCTATTTTATAAATTTCATAAATCAACATATTTTTTTCTTTTCTAGGTAAAAAATTATTTGCTGGAAATAGCAACCTCGTCAATGAACTGGTGATAGCTTCAACTCCAAGATATTCGTACTACAGATACCTCCCAAGAATTTAAAGCAGAAAAGATTTGGCGAAACTAAATACAGAAGAAACACTGGTGCAAAATTTTATTGATCTCATGCCGGTGCACATAAAAACTGTTACAGCTAAAGGAGCCTCAAACAAATAACAACAAAATTATTTTCCAATAGAATATCGAATGTTAACAGGAAATTTTAGTGAAAATATAAAAGATTCAACAAAACATTTTAGAGGAAACATAAAATATTCAACAAGGGCTCAAAATCATCGATTCAAATGCAAAATAACGAGGTTACGATGTTTATATATCCAACAACATCAAGACGCACTCCACCAATAAGAAGAAGGACTTTGCTAAACACTCAATAAAGGGTGTAAACGTCAATTATTTATTTTTATTTCCATATATATATTTATATCCAACCAAAAATATACGCAATATTGATTTCCAACTCCAATTGTTTTGTTTTTAGGGAACAGTTTCTGATTTTCAAATAGTTTTGTGACAAATTTTCAATTCCTGGGCAATAGATAAGTACTCACAAGCCAGCCCAACTCGACGAGTTCCCTGGTTGAATCAACATTTTATACGATTGTCCTTTCAGAACCAAATCTGTAGAACCTCCGCTTTGCTGTTGCGTTCGCTATCTCCAGTAATGAGTCTAAAGTGTAGTGATTTGTCCACTTACTTTTAATCATTCTGAAGAATGTATCGATTTTTTTCTTTTTTACCTTTATTTTGGAATTGGCTGTAAGACACAACTGGCTGCACTACAAACAAAACTGTCAGAAAACTTTTTTTGAAGTGTAATGCCACTTTTAAATCACTGTGTACTATGATCCAATTCCAGGCGATATATCATACATCGTGAGATTTGGCTCACCAAAGTCATTTAGCGGCAGACCTTTATGCATTTTTACTTCCCTTAAAGGGTTAGAGGTAGTCAGAATTTTCAAAAACTTGGCTTTGTTTTTTGCATTTCCTTAAAGTATAATATCTTAAAAATATTATGTGAAAAATTTAAGTGAATCCGAAAAATACTTTTCTAGTTACTCAACAATTAACAAAGGGCATATATCTCTACATAAATAGATAGCAAAACTTTAGATGC